>NC_079147.1:286003991-286303991 GCF_945859685.1 Eupeodes corollae
ATCTGAATTACAATACGCAAATGTACTAGTAAGCTTATTGAAGTGTGTTAAGAGATTTTGTATATAAATATGTAATGCCCTGTGGTACTGTGCATATCAATGTACCTACGCATCGATGAAATTTAATCATTTTACGTCTCTTGCGGTCTAACATTTCTAGGTAGGTACACCATGTTATTTGAGAAATCTCACATGCGACTAGATATTATTTCCGATCTATTTTTAATTATAAAATATTGTATTGCCCTTTTTCTGTATGCATGTATTTGTGCAGTTCCCGTTTTCATTCATTAAATAATGTAAACCAGTGAGTGTTTTTGCTGTCATGAACATGAATATCAAAGAAGATGGTAACTTATTCAAGATACCACAAAAATGCTTGGAGACTTTAATTAATATGAATTTTAGAAATTAATGTACACCCAGTGCCCGTCCAAACCACCAAATAGGGGTGTTTAGGAAAGTCAGTTTACCAACAATAAATGGTTAGACTTGAACTAGCATTGTATTTTGAGTAGTATGGGTATCAACCTCGGTGTCGGTCTTCCAAAATCCGATTTTCTTCAGTTTTCCCTGCCATATGAAAGTGTACACTTTAAATAAAAGCTTTGAGGATTTTGAGAAAGGGGCGTGAAGAAAATTAAGTACAATTATTCTAGGTTAGGTTCCCTAGACTTTGATGCACCACCACAGACTTGTATTATAAAGGAAACTATTGCATGGTGGTATTAACATTAACAGTCTATTTATGCGACATTTTTGATGGCTTCATTGGTAAGATGTGAGGCAGACATTTTTTTTTTTTTAAAGAATCCTTTTTGTCAAATAAACATTTGAATTCTCTATTTTTTCCAAATCGATCATTTGATTGACAATTTTTCCAACTTCTTTTGTCTCTTTTTTGCAATATTAAAAGACTTAAAATATAAAAAATAAATTCGTTTTGGCAGTGTTTAAGTTTTTCTTTTTACTTTTTTAATAAAACTTTATGGCTGAAACACAAACACGCTTCAGCTTCGGCTTCGTCTGCATTACGGTATGCCTGCTTCGAGGTTGCTTTGAATGACATTTCTATTATTTCATCCCTCCAAAGAGCAAATATTTTGTCTGTTGACATTTTTGTACAGATGTCAGACAAAGCAAATGTTCAGATAAATGAACTTGAGCTTCCGTTTGGAGTTACATTACGTTACATTAGGTTCTTTTCCTTACGATTGTCAAATGTCCATTTTGATAGCATGCATTGAATTCCTATGGCTGAACTCGAAAACGTCAGGTGAAGCCGAAGCTGAAGCGTGTTTTTGCTATTACTTTCTCAAAACTCAAAATCTTTGAGCAATTCCACGTTGACATATATAGCAATTCTATTAAGATGTTTGATTTTATAGCTTACTTTAACGCAGCTGTCACACTTTTCACAAATATAAACTATACATTTTTCTACAAAAATGGTGAAAATCTTGCAGTAGCATTTCAGAATTTTGAACAAAAAGTTTTTATTTTGTTTCTCGAAGGTTGATCAAAATCAATCCCTGGGATAAACTGTCAAAAGTCTTTTTAAAAGTATCCAACTAGGTGACAACTGCCAGTTTTCTATGAAATGAAAACAGTCCGATTATTTACGTTCATTATATTAAAATGTCAACCAGATTGACCACATTGAGATCAACACCTCCTCCAGTATACAGGATGTCCGAACTTTTCGAGGGGCCTACATTGACACGGACAACTACCTCGTTGTAGCTTAGGTACGGATATCCCGATCCAAGCCAAAACAAGGAAGTACTGTGAGAAGTTTCGACGTTAGACGGCTACAATCGCAGGAGGTAGTAACCTCTTAAGGAGTCCTATGCTGCCTGCATTAAGCATTGAAAACCGGTGGCAACATTGAATTGCAGCCATCAGAGACGGCGCCTCTGAAGTGCTAGGTTTTACACGGCCACCACAGCGAAACCCCTGGTTTGACCAGGAAACCAGCGAAACAAGAGGCATATTAAATGGCGCTGCGCAGAAGAACCAGAGCTGCTCTTAAGCTCTACGAGCAGAAGAGGAGATAGAAAAACTGGTTTCTTTGATGGAAAAAAAGAGAGCATGAGAAGTGCGCGATCGAGGAGATATAGGGATGTCACAACAGGAATGAGGTGCGTAAATTTTACCAAAAGGTAAAAAAACCTTCCAAGAGTACCAGCCACGAACCGAATCCTGTAAAGACAATCAGGGGAACATCGTAGTAAAACCGCAGTCTATGTTGATGGACAGACCACTTTTTCAAATTATATAACGGCGACGACGAATCGAATTCCGCTGTAAGGGAGATAGAACCAAGCAAACCCAAGCAACGCAGATCAACAATTCCGCCTACCCGACCTTGACGAAGTGAAGATAGCTATATCTAAACTTAAGTCAAACAAAGCTGCTGGAGCTGACGGCATCGCTGCCGAACTATTGAAAGCAGCAGACGATGACTTGGTAGGAAGCATGCACCAACTCATCTGAAAAATATGGTCGGAAGAAAGCATGCCCGATGAGTGGAATTTCAGCATAGGGGGCCCGATTCCTAAGAAAGGAGACTCTAAATTGTGCCACCTCTACAGAGGCATCAGTCTCCTTAACATTGCATACAAGATCCTCTCTGCCGTATTATGTGAACGTCTGAAGCTGTTCGTCAACGACCTGATAGGTCATATCAGTGTGGCTTCAGACCAGGAAAGTACACTAACGACCAAATATTTACACTATGGCAGATCTTGGAAAAAACCCAGAAGCTTCAAATCGATACCCACTATCTCTTTATCGATTTTAAAGTCACGTATGACAGCATCTATAGGGAAGAGCTCTACAGAGCAATGTCTAGTTTTGGCATCCCTGTCAAACTTATCCGTTTGTGCAGAATGACGATGGAGAATACACGCTGATCTATCAATGTCGGAAAAGATCTCACCGATGCATTTGATGTCAAAAAAGGTTTTCGACAAGGCGATGCACTGTCATGCGGCTTCTTTAATATCGTTCTCTAAAGAATTGTGCAAAACTCTACAGTCAACACTAGAAACTCAATCTTCCAAAGGTCCATTTAATTATTTGGATACGCAGATGATATTAACATAGTTGGAAGATCAAAGCGTGATGTCAGTGGAGCGTTTTTGAGTATTGCGACGGAAGCCGCAATGCTCATTGACCACTTCATTGAAGTGGTCAATGAATGCTAGACCAAGTATATGCTGTCATCAAAAATGGACATTGAACAACGACGTCTTGGACAAAACTTCATCATGGATAGCTATAACTTCGAGGTAGTTGAGGACTTTGTCTACCTAGCCACCGCTATAAACACAGACAACGACACAAATCAAATTTCAAATCGCTGCTTCTTTGGACTTAGTAGGCAATTTAGAAGTAAAGTCCTCTCTCGAGCATCTAAAATCACCATCTATAACACACTCATCATCCCGGTTCTCATTAATGGCGCTGAGGCCTTGACCCTGTCAAAGAAAGATGAGAACGTCTTAGGATGCTTCGAGAGAAAAATTCTTCGGGTGATTTTTGGTCCCGTAAGCATAGATGGAGAATGGAGGAGAAGATATAACGACAAAGTGTACGGAATGTACAGCGACCCTGATCTAGTTAACAGAATTAAAGTCCAACGGCTTATGTAGAGCGAATGGACATTAACACTCCAACCCGGAAGGTCTTCGAATTCAATCCAGAGGGACGGCGCAGTAGAGGAAGACCGCGACTCAGGTGGACGCAGGTGGGTGAAGACGGCAACCAACTTGGCGTGTGAAACTGGAGACATCTAGTTAGGGACCGAGCTGGCTGAAGACGCATGTCGGTTAAGGCTCAGGTCCGCCCGGACTCTAGTGCCACCTTAAGTAAGTAAGTATATCAAAATGTTCGATAATTATTGGTTAGAAAATCGAGTAACATTGCCGACAATTTTTTACCCTGCCAATAAAATGTGTCTAATTACCCGATTGGAAGGCTTTAAAAAATTTTGGGGGACTTATTGGAAGAGAATAATTTTCTTGACAGATGACACAGAATGACACAGTTTGATCAATTTGCCTAGAGTCTTGCCATTTAATGCTCTTAGGTAGTTTATAATCCGCACAACTTGCATCCCACAAACAACGCGTGGTCTCAATCTCTCGAATGAATTTTAAAGTTTGTTCATGCGCCTAAAATCCTTCCCAAGTTTTTGTTCGTATGACTTCTTTTTGTTATTTTGTCAAACGTGACTTTTTTTGTCTTTCAAAAACCTCTAAACTTTGAAACGATTGCAAGAAGTCGGGTTGGATGCCAATTTGTTTTCTGGAACTTTTGACAGATAAAATGGGGTGTTTACATAGTTGATAGAAAATTGGTTAATATTTTGATCAAAAAATCTGCCATTGATTGCGCATGGTGATCATTTGGCTGATATAATTTTTCATAACATACCTTCCTCAGTAAAATAAGAATGAAAAATCCTGTTTTTTTAAATACTTTTTAAAATGCAAAAATATGTAATCAGTAAGTTTGAAGCATCATTTTTTAATTAGTTGGAGAGAAGTTGTGCAACAAATATTTCTTATAACTTTGCTTGAGTATTTTTCGTCCCAAATTCGTATATCTCTGAGATTTCCGTATTCCTTATTAGAAATAGAAAAATGTCAGTAGAATTTTTATGATTCGATTTCTCAACAAAGCTGACTATGAAAATTCACAGAAACTGTAGAAATATGTGTACATATAAATTTTTAGCAATTTTGACAATTAACAATACAATCGCTTTTAACTTCAGTTAAAAATCTGTATATTGAAATAACGTGAATTTCTTGAAAATAATGACACGCGAAACTACAAAATATCTATTGTTTCGGTTTTGATGATAGCATATTTATAAACACAAAGAACAATCTACATATATAAAGAAAAGTCACGCATACTTATTGAGTTTATGAATCTTATTTTCGGTTCAGCTTGAAGGCAAACCAAGATAGCTAGCGACGATTTATATCTTTATTATAGTGTTTTTGATAAACACTACGTAAAACTTTCGCTATGTTACAATTAATTTTGGCGGTTATATGACGTATAATGAAGGTATTTTAATCAAACGCGTTTGCTTATTAGTTCTTGCTTAAACTATTATATGTACTGTATACAAGTTTACAAATACGAGTTAAAAACTGAATCACCTTAAATTCTCTTTTTCAAAACACAATAATTTTAGGAATGCGAACTAAAATGTCTAAGTAGTTTTTGATGTACTTATCATTAATTAGTACAAAACTATTTCTAAACAAAATTATTGCGTTAAAAAAAGCTCTAAAAAGTCATAAACAAAATTATTTTTACAAATGTAAATTTAATATTACCAAATAAAAAACGATTTTATATAGAATACGTATACTTTTTTCGACTTCGATCATTTTGCTTTTCCAGCGATAACTCGTGTTACTACTAAACTACTTTATTTAAAACTACACTCGGCATCACTCTTCAATGCATCAATTGGTTTCATGACAAGTCGGCATTGTAGTAACCTGTGTAAACTGTGTTACCTGCAGTCTGCCCTTTGACAGTTATTTTTATTTTTCGGTGTGTTTTGTTTGTTAATTCCGACTTCTCTGCCGATTTTTCTCATTTTTTTATTTTGGAAAGTTTTATTTCAAATAGAAATGGACTTAGAATCATTTCAACAACAAGCACTACAAGTTCGACAACCTGATGAAGACTTCGATCCAGATTCTATTCCGCAAAACGGAGAGGAATTTCTAATGAAAGTCATTTACGAGAGAAAACATTGCCCAGCTATTCTTGTTAAGCCACCTAAGGGTAAACACTCAAAACCCAACACCGTTACAATTCCAGAAATCAATGAAATGGTAAGTTGTGCCCGCACCGCAATGATCGAAAAATCGTTTCCTAACAAAATTAAATCAATACAGGACACATTAAGTGATGTGTCACCGAGTTCATTGCGTCCAACAGTCCAATGGAAGGATGCTCAAGCTGAAGATTTCATAGGAATAATGAATAAAGTAGAAAACATGAGGAAGCAACCAGAATCCAATCAAGCCAGTGACATCACTCCATTGCCACTCACTGACGACGAAAATGAATGGGAAGCCTTTTGCCGCAAGAACACTCCACTTCTCAGTACAATCCTACGAATCGACCAACGTCTATTGGAGAAACTGCTGGAATTCGAGTCAGAATGGTTAAGTGACGATGATGGGCAGGACGGCGCAGATGTAGATCTTTGTGGCAAAGACCAATGGCTGGGTGCTTGGATCTATTCGTCTCTGGCGTGTCTGCGAATGCCTTTAGAACCAGATGTACACAGCATTTTGCGCGACATTGCCAAGACTTGCATTAGACTTAGAAACAAACTCGGACCGGAAGATGTCGAGAAGGCTGTGCCATACAACTTATTCATTTTGATCATTTGCAAGGTCTTCGCCCAGCTGGACTTGGCTGAATTCATATAGATAGTCATAGACTCATGTATTCAATAATCTCATCAATAAAACTACACTTTAATTATTGTATTTACAGTTTTTTCTTTTTAGTTCTTAAACTTAATTGTTTTATATTATTAGAAAAGACGGGTTAAAAGCTCTCCAAATGATTAAATGCTTTTCTGTATGAAAGGCAGATGTTGCAATGCTTCTGATGTTCCTCAGTGTCCAATGGATTGCTAAAGGAATGTGAACATTTGCTCAAACTCGACACCGAAGGAATTCCAAAGGAGTTGCTAGTTGAACTGAAAATATAAAAAAGTACGTATACGCCACCTAAACATATAAAAGAAACATGGAGGGTATTTCTTTCATCTCACCTTGAACACGAAGATATTCTCCTCGATTGATGTAGACTTGATTCGTTCCGAGAAAATATCGAATCCTTACTCGATAAGCATCGGTCATTTGTTTTGTCAATACTTGCTGCGGAAATATTACCCGAAGCAGGTTTTCCAACTTGTGAACTACATGGGAATAAATTAAGAGTAATTATACAACTTTATCTTGGGGAATTGTAAGATTGTTACTCGTAGATTTTGGAATGACAAACAGGCTGCTGTCTTCGATGATCTAGGTTCTTCGCAACCTCATCAGTGCAATGTGGCGTATTTTTTGCGACAGGTCTTTGTAATTTTGGTATCAGAACTGAGTGGTTACCGCTTCCTGCCATGCTACATGTGTCCTTCGAGCATTTTCTGTCTTGAATGACAGCTCTTGCTGAAATTTCCATTTTAGGTGCAATGATTCCCTGAAACAAAAACACAAAAAACAAACAAAAGGTCATAGTTTGAATGACCTTGCTTCTTTTGGTATTGATTAGTGTTATTTTCTACACATAACTTTTATACCTTAAACTTTAAATGTTACACCCGACCTCTTCCCCATTACCAACTCACCGGAAATGCTTGTGACGTATTCATCAGTATCTGAACGTTGACATTATGGAAACATGATAGTTTTGGCATTGGCGGATGCATCACATCAGCTAACTGACCAACAAAATATGCCAATCTACGTCCATTCTGCCACAATGTTATCTCAATACTTTCAGCTGCTAGGACCTGTTCCAGTTCCGATATACATTTGATAGACTTGAAATAACCTTCCATAAGAAATTGGTCATGACACAGGGCTGGAAATCTAGGCTCCATAGCACCGGTTTTGAAAAAGTATCCTAAAGTTTTGATTGTTGCTTCCATATAGCCATTTGTACAAAGCCAAACTCCAGGACATGTTATCTAAAAATAAACAAAAAAAAGACAATTATTTTTTGATTTTGAATAAAATTCTTTCCATAACCAACAGCATGTAATTCAAGAACAATTTTCACATAAAAACGACTTTTCATTATTTATATCCAGATACAAAATGAGTATACAATGCGGCCAAGGTGATTGTTGAAGACTAATATACAAATAGAAACGATATTGGGGATTCAACCCCCCATTGTTTAGTTTATGCCATGCGTCTTTGTTTTGTTTGCTCCTAACTACCGCCCTATGATGATTTGGGTACATACATAGCACCGGCTTCAAAGTATCTTCATTTCACACGTGTGTTATAACAAAATAGTTTTTTGTTTTATATTAAAAAAAAGGTGTGTTGGAATAATTATTAGGGGGGTTTTGGTTTGTACACGTGTTGCTAGGGAATTGCATTTTGTATCCTTTGAAAATGATTAAGTTTGAGGATGAGAAATTTGAAATATCGGAAGCTTTTTGAAGCGAATGGAATGAAAACAATTGGACGGAGAAGGTAATTAGCTTATGAAGTTTTATTATGAGAAAGTGTAAAATTGAAGGCAACACTTTGATGTCGATAAGTTTTTTATAGAAGTTAAGTGGGTAAAGCACGGTTTTTGTTTTTCACTGAGCAGTTATATTTTCACCGATATAATAACTGAGTGGAAACTTGAAAATAGAAAAGCATGAGGTATTCCAGCTCAATGAACATGCACCTTGTTTATATGTTCATAAAATTAAAAATAGTTTCAAGATCTTCCTTGAAAAAATTGACGCTTTTTTATGGTGTATTGATTCAAATCGAATGTTTATAATCCAGTTAAAAGATTCTCAAACCAAATCCAGTTAAATTGTTGCAAAATACAAAAATAAAATCAAGAAACTATAATAAATTAAACCAAAAACACATTACCGAATATGTTCCGCACATATTTGATATTAAATCCTTCTTTCGCACAGACTAACGTAACCGAACCGCAACAATCTTAACCGCGGAAGACCTTTTCACAACTAAAAGAAAAACCTTAAAGAATATCCTGCTACTGCCCTGACGATGACCTGGTCAGCATAATTCGATATATTGATTTCATTGCGACACACTTACTTGTAGTTAGTTTTTAAATTGTGGTCGACCATGTGATGATGTTCCTTCGTACGGGTCATTTTATAAAAAGAAAGGCTGTACTCGTGTATAAAGTACGTACATTGTAGGTCAAAAACTTGGTTAACATTTTTGTTTTTGAATTAATTATTCATATGTTTTATTGGAATACCGATAGAAGGGGTAAGTTAATTACAAAACAAAGGTTTAATTATAACGCAACTTAACAATTTTTAATCAGTGATGGATAAAGTAATTACATATTTTTTTTGTTGCTGAGTTCCCTTGGTGAAGTACCATTATTGAAAAAAGCGGTAAAACTACTCACAAAGTATTTAAAAAGCACATACAAATGAATGCATACATTAATGGGTAGTCGGAGCTCTAGATCTATTTTGCCTACCTAAGAGATTAGATTTGGAACTGGAGATCTATTTTTGCTCACCTAAGGGACTAGATGATAATACTTATTCTATAGTATGCCCTCTAATATAGTTTCTTTGATGAAATTAAGTACTTTAAGAGAGTATCTTCTTTAGTTAATGTCCCAGATAACTATGTCTCTGGTACATGGTGTTATTTCATTAACCTAATATTTGATTTATGATTTAGTACCCGTAGCTTGATAGTTATTGCGTTGGACTGTCATGCGAGGGGTCTTGGGTGCAATCCCTGCCTGTGCCACCAAACTTACCTACTGCCTCTTGCGAGGAATTGACAAATCCTTCAAGAGAAATTCTTGTCATGAAAAGTGCTTTCTAAAATTAGCCGTTCGGATTCGGCATATAAACTGTAGGTCCCTTCCATCTCTGACAACATTACTCGCACACAGGAATGGTTGAGAGTTGTACGTCACTAGGCACAGGTTCTTCATGGAATGTTGCGCCACCTAATTTATTATATTTTATTTAATATATGATTTGGTATCTTCTCGTATTCATTACAAAACCTACAGTATTTTCAATTCTAAAATGCTGATATGTCTTTTCAGCTAGTAGTGACTTCTAAGGATTCCTGTTATTAGGCTTAGATTATTTATACTTTAAGTGATACAAATTTATTTGTCTGATTTAGAAATGTTAGTTTCCGTAGCGATTTACAGTATTAGATTCTGGTCATTTTCCATTAGCTCTTACTTTCGCCTGAAAGATGGTAGTGCAGTTTCCCATCGGTATAGAGTGTTTAGCCTAAACTCCTGCGCCAGGTTCTTTAGATATTCTCGAGCCATCAGTGTACTACTTCAAGGTGTATGATTTAAGGTGTTGTTTACATTTGTATCTACCTAAAGTTTCTTGGAAAGATCCCAATAGAAAGTATAAAATTTTGTAGAATCATAAAGTGGGTAATCTTACTTTACGCTATAGCGCATTGTGCTCCTGGGCCTCAGGTAATAACTTTCACCAGATTACTCGATCTCTAGCTTGCTGCCTCCAGTTTCGAATACCAAGTTGACGTGCGTCGGCCTCAACTTGATCACTCCATCGGAGATGAGGCCTGCCTCTGCTTCTTGTTTCCTCAGGCTTCGCGTTGAATACCTTACGAGTTGGAGCTTCTATGATTAAATCTTCTCCGCAAGATGTTACTTTGTCTGTCGACACAAACCGTACCATAGATCGTACGCAGAACCTTCCTCTCGAAGATACCAAGAGATCCCTTATTCTTCTGGGAGAAGGTCCATGCTTCTGCACCATACAGCAAGACTGGAATGATTAAGGTTTTGTACAGTCTTTCTTTGGTACTTCGCGATAGGGCCTTATTCCTCAGCTGTTTGCTTAGGCCAAAGAAACAGCGATTAGCAAGGGTAATTCTACGTTTGATCTCCGCGCTGATGTCATTCGCAGAATAAACAGCAATACCCAGATAGACAATTTCGTTTACCACCTCGAAGTTATACCTGTCAATTGTCACGTTTTGACCAAGTCTACGATGTGAATCGACTCTATTTGACGACAGTAAATACAGTGGTCGGCATAACTATTTTACAAGAGTGAATATCTTGATATTTAAAAGTATTGTTTTGGCAAAGCTGAAATAGGAATTGGATCTTAGGAAAAAAATGGATAATTTTATGGCACAGTTATTTTATTATAATTAGATTAATTAGTGAATGAAATAAAAATCTATTTTTGTTCTGTTAATTATTTTGACAGTTTTTGTTTTAACTTAAAAAACAAAACAAAATTTGTATTGATAAATTAGTAGAAAATGTAGCCTCCTTTAGCATCTATGACTTTTTGAAGTCGTCTTGGAACTGATTCTACAAGTTTCTGGAGCATTTCTTGAGGTATTTCTTCCTAAAGAGTTTTCACCTCAAAAATATATAGTCTCATCCCTCCTGCGACTCAATGATGACTTCCTCATTCTTTTTATATAAGCCCATAGATTTTCTATGAAATTTAAGTAAGGGCTTTGGGGTGGCGAGTGGAGGGTTTCCAACCCAATGTCATTCAGAAACTTGGTGATCATTTTGCTTTTGTGGCAAGGGGCATTATCTTGTTCAAAAATGAAAGAGTTTTCAATGAGTCTATCGCCAGATGGAAATGCGTTCTCATTTAACAAATCTAAATATTTGCTTTGGTTCATGGAGCCATCGATTGGGACTAGGACCCCATGACCGCTTGCAGAAATGCATCCCCAAAACATTACTGATCCACCAGCATGGGACATGGTCTACAAGACTGGAGCTAACTTTGTATGCATTTCTTTCCGTATTCGAACAGATTTCTTTTTAGGTGATCCATGAAACTCAAAGGAGCTTTCATCCATAAAACATTGTTCCAGAAGCTAAGAGGCTTATTTGCATATTCCCTTGCGAATTTCAATCTTTTTAATTTGTTCTTAGGAGTTATAAATGGTATCTTTCTTACGGTATACGTCCCAAAATTATATTAAAAGGAACTTTTTTGGAGGGATTTCATTTCAAGCTCTAAGCTTTTAGGTGTAAATGCAAGATTTTTGGTGAATTCTCTCAAAATGTGCCTGTCTTCTTTTAGAGTAGTTTTTCATTTTCTACCCTTCCGTGGTAGATTTTGTACAGAATTCATTCTTTTATGTTTGTTTATAAATTCAGTTTTCTGCATATTTGTTTAATAGAAACGCCGGAATTAAATCTTGCGACAATAGATGCTCCAACCTCTTCTTCTTCTTTCGTTTTAACCATTTTTGCACAAATCGGAGACTTAATGAATCAACTTTTTGATATATGCTTTTAATTTGTAAGCAAAATTATTTTAACTTACCAAGCATACAGAATAACATCCCTCAAAATAGTTTTGTCACTCAGAAAATAGCACTTTAAATACGCAAAGAGCAGCCTCCTTGCAGCAGAACACCATCCAAATGACTGAGTTTGACCATCACGTGATCTATTATAACATTGCTCTCTTCAAACTTTAACCGTTATAAATTATTATCACAAGAGCGAGAGATGTATGTACATCTGTCAAAATAGTTATGCCGATCACTGTACTTCGTTTTCTCCTCGTTAATGTCAAGACCCATTTTCTTCGCCTCAGTCTCGATATTAGAGAAGGAACCCGTCACTGCTCGTTTGGTTCTTTCCATAATATCGGAGTCATCTGCATATCCAAGATATTGTGTGGATAATTGAAGGATGGTGCCATTTGTATCTTTCAAGAACAATATTGAAGCAGTTACATGACAGCGCATCGCCTTGTTGAAGTCCTTTAGTGGTTTCAAAGGTTTCGTACGAGTCTCTTCCAATTTTAACACAGCCACGAGCATTTTCCAACGTCATCCTGGAATAAGTCATATCAGTTTGGTAGGGATACCAAAACTCAACATGGCACGGTATAGTTCGTTCCTGTCTACACTGTCATAAGGTGCTTTAAAATTATTGAAAAGATGGTGTGTTTCGATGTTATGTTCTTGGGTCTTTTCCAGGATTTGACATAGAGTGTAATAGAAATTCCAGGCCTGAAGCCACACTGGTAAGGGCGTTCACATAATACGCTGGACAAGATCTTGTACGCGATGTTTAAAAGGCTAATGCCTCTGTAGTTGGCGCAGAGAAGGCGGTCATGTTTTCTATGGATAGGGCAGATGGTGCTTAAGTTCCACTCGTCGGGCATGCTTCACATTTTAGTGCATGCTCCTTACCAGATCTGTTCCAGCGTACTTAAAAAGTTCCGATTGCAAACCGTCATCACCGGCCGCTTTGTACGACTTCAGCCTGGTGATGGCAAAGTTTGATCTCACTCTGGTCGGGTTGGTGGAAGTCTAGATCGTCAACCAAATGGGTTTGACGTGGCTGCTCGCTGGCGGAAACGTTAACTTCAACACCAGCTGGTTGAAATGATTTTTAGCATTGACTGCGTCTCGGCCAAGGTACTCCCCTCGTTATCTTTGCAGGCTCCAGGGCGGCTAGTGAATGCCGTTGTTTTCTTTTTGACTCTTCTATAAAAGCTCCGCACCTGTTTCCTGTTAAAACATCCCTAGATCTCCTCGACTCATGCGCTTTTTTTTTTCTTCTAAGCAAGCGGTTCTCATCCCTTCTTTTGTGATTAGAAAGGTTTGTATTGAGGATGTCTTTTGAAAAAATCCTTTTTCAAAACAAGATTTAGAATGATGACCTCGAGATCGATAGAAATTCAATTCCGATTCAAATCCAACAACATTTGTATAAAAAAAACTGCTTATTGTAAAAAGCGAATCGAACGCTCTACATTTTTGAAATTATTCAAAACGTTCGATTCGCTTCCCGTAAAAAGGGCCAAAAACACCAAAACTAATTTCATATTAACAGAATTTACTGCTTGTTTTTATTCATTTTTTTTTTGTTTCCTCTCACATTAAATAATGAATTCATATTAAAAAATAAAATAAAAACACTTCCAAAAACACACGACACATTCAGTTATACACATAATTGCGCTCTTGGCTCTCTTGGTCGTTTCTCTACAGATCCATAACATCCCATTCTTCATTCAAATAATGCATAATCGCTTTCGAATGGATTTTATCCTCGAAAACATCGACTAAAATCTCAATAACATGACACTGAATGGCAGTGACTTGATTAACCGGGCAATAGTCATCTTCGGAAGAACGTGAAATTGTCACAATTACCGGTGGACAGGGAAGACCAATAAGAAATTCCCTGAAACGTCTATAATGTTCGTTTAGTTCGTCATCAGTTGACACATGATGGGGTAGACCATCATTATCAGCTGTACAGCCAGCATCAAAGACAAGTGACCATTCAACTTCATCGGGTGTATAGTGCTCTGCCATGGTGGCGACTAGCTCTTTGAGAGCCTTGAAGGTATCTTCTGCTATGTCGTTGTTTTCATATGAATCCAATGACTTGTGTTCATCGATATACTCAAAGGCAGCCTTGAGATCATCTAGTTGACGACATCGTGCTTTCGATGAATCCAAGGACATCTTTGTTCGGTCGTAGTTGAAGATTGTCTTCAGTTGTTCGTAGCAATTGGCCTTTTTGTAGACATCAAGAAAGGGATTCTTCGTACTGAAGAAGTCTAAATCAATGTCCAAGACATACCTTTCCAGGTCGATTGGATCCACTTGTTCATCAACATTGTAAACTTCGAATTTAACCGTTTTTGGGCGTTCTAGATGTTGTTTCTCGCTGTAGTTTCCCTCTGAAGCAAAGTAATCCACTGGCAAATCAACATACATCGTATCTTGGTGCTCGCCAATTCGGAAATCATACTTCCCCACTGGAATCTGTGTACACCAGGAATTCTTAAGCCACACCAAGTGATTGAATTGTCCAGCATAAAGGGTTGGCATAATCCAATTCTCTATACTGAGTTCATTTAGCAAGAAATCCTTATTCTCAACACACGACGCTGGGATGTTCTTCGAGATGACCATGTCTGGATGGGAATCAAAATGTACCAGGGTATTATTGGTCAGAGGTAGGTGGCGGGACCCGAAGCATCGATAGATGAATTCAAGCACATCGTTGTGGTAGTCAACGACGAAAATTGGAATTTTCTTGAACTTGCGCAAGGGTTTGGGATCGAGTTTACAGCGTTTTTTCTCTGGTTCAACTTTGTCCATTGTTTTTGGGGAAAAGTGAACAAGCGCTGAGGTGTGGAATTTGCGAATGTTTTGAGAAATAAACTTTAGTTATTTTATGTTTAGAGTTTGATTAAAGAAAATCATAAACAAAAAACTGTTGAAGTTAAAAGCAAATTGTTTTCAGATGACACAACTGTCAAAATTATCTGTCAAAACTACTAAGTGTCACTTTCACTTCTATTTTGTTTAGACGTCCAGCGGCAAATAGAGCAACGAAAATGAGGGAACTCAGTTCCGGAAGACCGTTATTTTTGAATTATTAGTGTTACTTGAGCTTAAAGTGGGAAAACGATTGTTATTTTTGTAGAAAAACTTAAAAAAAAACGAATGCATGGAAAATATTAGGAGATTTATCTTTATATTAAAGATGTTCATTTACTTTTTTATTGTTAGGACAGACGGTAGAAGCAAACGTCACTTAGGTAAAGAGTGTTTCATTAAAAGCTTGAAACTTTAAATAATAATAAAAGTGAGAAATATTGTTGGAACGAATCGTTTTGTCATTATGATAATGTTAATAATTGTATGATATTTGTTTTTTAAATTTCCGTCGCAGCGGAATGGGCCATTAAGCAGCCATTTTAACCTAACCTGTCAGTTAAAGAGTCCATTTTCCATCAGTCCAATTATTTACCGCATATATCTATTCGAATGGCGTCAATAATGGCTTGAGTTTTGACTTCCAATTCTTCAAAAGTTAATGGTTTGTCAGCATAAACCGTAATAAATACATATTCTTATAAAAAGAATTTCTGATTTAACCACTTGCACTAAAGAGGAGACCAGCTTACAAAACTTTTGGAAATAAAGTTGTCGCTTAATAGATTTTTCAAAAAATTGTTGAATCAAATGTCGTCGATGTTTAGTAGATCAATTTTTGGAAAACAAAAAGTTTAACTGCTTGAACAGAATGGTGTAGCTGTAGCTGTTGCTGTAGCACTGTCAAAGTTAAAAGATACGAAAATAGTATACATCGACACAATGAGAAGCTGTAGCTGTAGCTGTAGCAGTAGCTGCAGTGCAAGTTGACTCAAATTTAACTTTTGGCGACGCTACAAGCTACATTTGAGATGACAGATGGGGGAAACCCATTTCATTCTTTGACTTTTCACTTATTTTTGGGAGCGTTCAATGCATTTGAGAATTTTTTTCTGGTTTTGTAACTTTTTTATAGTATAGTAATTTGTATAGTAGATACAAATTCAGTTCAAATATAAATTTAATATGCGTTGAACATGCCCGAATAAATTTCCTGCGCTACACCATTGTGGGTGACCTTTGCTACATTAGTGAGCGTTTTTATTGACAGCTTATACTACAGCGATTTTTTTAGCTACAGCTGCATCTCATTCTGTTCAAGCAGTAAATGCCAACCCATTTTGACATTTCGAACTGTCAAACTGTAGACATCAAATATTGAAACTTTTCATGGACTTATTTTATTTTATATTATTTTATTTAATATTACAAAATAAATAAATCGTCATGTAATTGAAAAATATTTATATTGTAGATAAATTAAAATGGTATTACGGAAACAGTGTTTATATCGAAATATGTAGTTGAAAGTGATAAATAAATAAATTGGGTGGCGCAACAGTCTGTTGTAACTAGGGCCTAATGACTTACAACTCTCAACCATTCCTGTGTGCTAGTAATGTTGTCAAGAATGGAGGAGACCTACAGTTTATATGCCGAATCCGAATGGCTAATTTGAAAAAGCACTTTTTCATGACAAAAGTTACTCTTGGAGAATTTGTCAATTTCTCTCAAGAGGCAGTACCCCTGAAAAGACTTTAGATGGCAATGGCAGGGATCAAACCCAAGATTCTGGCATGACAATCCAACGCACTAACCATCATGCCACGGATACTACAGTTGGAAGTGATACTAAACTTTAAAAGACAAAATGTCACCTGGTGTGGAAAAGAAAAACTAATTTTTGGATCAAGAAAATAGATCCAAGCATAAAGCAAAGTGTCCCTTTTTCGTAATAACACAAATATATATGTAGATGATGGATCACGGGAGGCCAATATAAATTGGTTTTATTACATGAATACCATGCTTTAAAAGTTCCACCTTAGCTTTTTGTCTATAGTTTTATTCATTCTGTCTTTTCACGAAGAAATTATTATTTAAAACCAAAAAGCTTTTATATAAGAAGCTTTAATATTTGTAGTAATAAAAAACTAATTTTAAGCTTTTTGAACTGTCACTAACATGCGTTTTCTTTGTAAGCTCAGAGCAGAGAACTGAGCTATCAAAAAAATGCATGTTTCTTTTTTAGCTCAAAAATATCAGAGCCCCTGTGTTGTGTTTCTATTTCAATCAAAGCTATATTTATGAGTTTTAAATAAATAACAGAGCGAATGAGGTTAAAAGCTAAACGCGCCTAGCTTCACATTTGTTTTGTGAGGAATGACAGATCGATGGCAAATTCCGAAACTTTTGACAGTTCAGTTCTTCAGGTTGTTTCATAAATAAAGCGGAGAGCTCTGATCAAACCATGTTATCTTTTTTTTATTTCTTGATGTCATTACAATGAACAAAACTAAAATTCTTAATACCCTGTTAATAGAATCCGCGATACTTCAAGTCGGGAAGTCGGGTACCCTTTGGGGTCTCGGGTATCTGGGTCTTTAAAAATATGGATTAAATGAACCATGTACTTATAAAGGGTGATTTTTTTGAGGTTAGGATTTTCATCCATTAGTATTTGACAGATCACGCGGGATTTCAGACATGGTTTCAAAGAGAAAGATGCTCAGTATGCTTTGACATTTCATCATGAATAGACTTACTAACGAGCAACGCTTGCAAATCATTGAATTTTATTACCAAAAGCAGTGTTCGGTTCGAAATGTGTTTCGCGCTTTACGTCCGATTTATGGTCTACATAATCGACCAAGTGAGCAAACAATTAATGCGATTGTGACCAAGTTTCGCACTCAGTTTACTTTATTGGACATTAAACCAACCACACCAATGCGTACAGTGCGTACAGAAGAGAATATTGCGTCTGTTTCTGAGAGTGTTGCTGAAGACCGTGAAATGTCAATTCGTCGCCGTTCGCAGCAATTGGGTTTGTGTTATTCGACCACATGGAAGATTTTACGCAAAGATCTTGGTGTAAAACCGTATAAAATACAGCTCGTGCAAGAACTGAAGCCAAACGATCTGCCACAACGTCGAATTTTCAGTGAATGGGCCCTAGAAAAGTTGGCAGAAAATCCGCTTTTTTATCGACAAATTTTGTTCAGCGATGAGGCTCATTTCTGGTTGAATGGCTACGTAAATAAGCAAAATTGCCGCATTTGGAGTGAAGAGCAACCAGAAGCCGTTCAAGAACTGCCCATGCATCCCGAAAAATGCACTGTTTCGTGTGGTTTGTACGCTGGTGGAATCATTGGACCGTATTTTTTCAAAGACGCTATTGGACGCAACGTTACGGTGAATGGCGATCGCTATCGTTCAATGCTAACAAACTTTTTGTTGCCAAAAATGGAAGAACTGAACTTGGTTGACATGTGGTTTCAACAAGATGGCGCTACATGCCACACAGCTTGCGATTCTATGGCCATTTTGAGGGAAAACTTCGGAGAACAATTCATCTCAAGGAATGGACCCGTAAGTTGGCCACCAAGATCATGCGATTTGACGCCTTTAGACTATTTTTTGTGGGGCTACGTCATGTCTAAAGTCTACACAAATAAGCCAGCAACTATTCCAGCTTTGGAAGACAACATTTCCGAAGAAATTCGGGCTATTCCGGCCGAAATGCTCGAAAAAGTTACCCAAAATTGGACTTTCCGAATGGACCACCTAAGACGCAGCCGCGGTCAACATTTAAATGAAATTATCTTTAAAAAGTAAATGTCATGGACCAATCTAACGTTTCAAATAAAGAATCGATGAGATTTTGCAAATTTTATGCGTTTTTTTTTTAAAGTTCTCAAGCTCTTAAAAAATCACCGTTTATAAGGAAATGAGCAACAAATTCCACCTAAACGTGTTCAAACCAAGTAGGAAACACTCTGCAGGTACCCGGTTGATTTTATTTTTCAATTTAAGTGCTGCCAAATCATAACATTTTACTGGTATACGTAAATCAATACTTCATCCTCCATTTTTATTTATTCATACTTCTAAATCAAATATGCAGTATCAAAAGACTGCACCATCCTTCAAATATGCCTACGCTTTCATTTAAACACGAGATAATTGTGTAACGCATCATAACTGTCAGAATTATATATTTTAATTTTCTTTTGTATTTTTATTAATAATTTATCTCTTGATTGTAATAATAAACATCCGTGTAGGTTCCTAGAACTTGACTCCTTTAAATGCCTTTTTTTTGGATAAAGGACTCTCTTACCCATCTGAGAGCCAAGTGCCCAACTTATCCCCCCCCCAAAAAAAAACAATAAAATAAATAAACGAAAAAATAGATAAGACGCCCACTATACTGCACCTCCATAATATTACACAACGAAGCAAGAGAAAACAATACTCACGCCCACGTCGCTCGTGCTAACACAAAATAGGGAGGCAAAACATTGACGATGGTGATGATGATGATGTTGATGATGATGTTGGGCCAAAAACGAGCTTTTGGCCCAGCTGGGTTCAAGGTCATATACCTACTCGTACATACACACTCGTTCTGAGCTGTGCTTCCATGTCAATATCTCTTTACATTGCTTATATACGAGTAGTCCTGCTCACTGCTCATAAGAGGCGCCATCATCCATGAGAAAGCGAAGACTTAAAATTTGTGTGGGCAGCACAGAATGTTGCTGTGTTGTTGCTGTTGCTGCTGCTCCTGTTCCAAATGTGGGCTCAAATCGATAAATGGAATTACTAGATACACAACAAAAACTGAGCATTCGGAGAATGGGATTGGGATATACATATCCTTGTTTGCTTTGCACATATTTATTTACAAAGATATAAAGAGCTTTAATCGAAATTCATCCAGAGCTAACGTTTTGTGTACCTCTATGTGCTCTCTACAAGCTGTAGTATAGAGGCACAGTAAAGGACTCAGATGTGCAGGGATAGAGGAAGGATATGTGAGAAGGATGTTTGGTGAATTAACTTTTGCGCGGGGACACGTTTTTCAAGTCTCGTTGACTATGTGCTCTATATACTTTTGCTACTTCACGAGTTTGTTGTGTATATCCTGTCGAATTCATTCATAAGAAATGAAAATGTGTTCCTGGGGGCGGTTTATTGTTATTTTATACCATACATACATATATTTATAAGGATACAAACGAAAATATGGATGCGAACAACACACGAATGCTCAATATATTGTGAAATACTTCGCATAGCTTAAAAGGATATGCGGGTGGAAAAGATATACAGGGGAGTACAAAATATATAATGAGCCAAAGTGTACCTAAAGCGAAATAAGGTTGTTAAACTGCCACTGTTTATGATCCTTTTTTTTCTCGATTACCCTCGATGCATGAACACATAAGACAAGAAGGAAAAACCTAATGTGATGGGTGCAAGTTTGCTTTTTGTATTAATCAGATTTTTGTGTTTACTTGAATTTGAAATAATAGCAATTATCATTACAACGAGAAAGATTTATGAAAATTTAAAAAAATATCTGACGTAAATAAGGTCGGTTTAATACTTTAATTATAATAAATCATATTCAAAGGACTGGGAAACAAAGAAACACAAGTGACAAGTGTGGAAAGTTCATTTATTGATTAAGTAGTTTTTTTTTACAAAACTTTCTTACAAACTTACAAAAGTTTTTGAATAGTTTCGTAAATATTAGATTAATGCTTTGAACTTGAGAGATTCTCTATTACCTTTAAAGAGTTTTGTTGTCAACATCATTAGTTCAGGACTTTCAATCAAATCCAACCCAAAATCAAAAGTGTTTGGAAAAAGTTAAAACTTTTTTTGTAATATTCCTGAACTAATAGGGTGCTGCATGCATTATTTTCTTTTTTTTTAATATTGTTTATTTTATATAATTTATATATTATTGGGAACCTATGTATGTATGGACCATCTAGGACCTAGGACTAGGAAATAAATAAAAAACAAATAATTCATATCAACTTAAAATGAAACAACCTGTCCTCTTTGTATATAAATTCTATAGAACTATCATCCCGAGATTATACCGTAGTGTCACCTAGTGGCTACGGCGACATAAGCTCGTAAAGTTTTTTTTACTTCACCTTCTTCTATGAAGAATGTAAAACATAACTGGCTCCATGATAATACTTACTTGCATACTTAAGGTGGCGCTACAGTCCGGGTGGATTTGGGCCTCAACCAACATGCATCTCCAGCCCTGCTCGGTCCCCAGCTAGCTGTCTCCAGTCTCGCACGCCAAGTTGGTTGAGGTCCTCTCCCACCTGGGTGCGCCACCTGAGTCGCGGTCTTCCTCTATTGCGCCGTCCCTCGTAATTGGATTCGAAGACCTTCCTGGCTGGAGCGTTGATGTCGATTCGCTCTACATGGCCTAGCCATCTAAGCCGTTGGTCTTTAATTCTGTTAACTAGGTCAGTGTCGCTGTACAGCCCGTACAGTTCGTCGTTATACGAGTATCTTCTCCTCCATTCTGCATCTATGCGTACGGGACCAACAATCACCCGAAGAAACTTTTTCTCGAAGCATCCTAAGACGCTCTCATCTTTCTTTGACAGGGTCCAGGCCTCAGCGCCATAATTGAGAACCGGGATGATGAATGTCTTATAGATGGTAATTTTAGATGCTCGACCTACTTTACTTCTCAATTGCCTTCTAAGTCCAAAGAAGCAGCGATTTGCAAGAGTTATTCTTCGTTTGATTTCAGCGCTGTTGTCGTTGTCTGTGTTAATAGCGGTGCCTGGGTAGACAAAGTCCTTAACTACCTCAAAGATATAGCTGTCCAAGGTGACGTTTTGTCCAAAACGTCGTTGTTCAATATCCCCCATAATAATACTATAGATTTTATTTAACATACAGTTGTCCAGTTTATATTTTTAAGATCTCAGAGATTCCTATTTTCTCAGAAATATAAACTAAAATTCTCATACAAATTTCTGACCTTTGCTGCCACAAATCTGAGGACAGAGTTTTTGCGATAACACTAGAATTCTCTTTTTTGGATTAAAAAGGATGAACAAAAAAATACAAACCTAATTTGATTGCTAGGTAAGAATGAATAGTTAATTGTGTTTATATTTTATTCTCCTGTTCTGTCAATCCGTTTGAGAAATCTTAGAAATATGAACTGGCAAGTCCTTCTTGTGTACTGCAGTGCGTTCCTTTTCTTAACTTTTAAGCATCTTGCACATGAGCATGACCAACGACCAACGAATGAACGAATGTTCGTCGATTTTGAAATTTCTTTCACGTGAGAGTTTTTAATTCGCCGCGAATGAAGTTTGACAAGGAGCCACAGCAGAACACCATTCACCACCGTAACAATAACAAAAATTAATTTTTTAGGTTAAGTGGATAATGTGGAATGCGAATAAAGCTTGACAGTTCGTATCAGCTTTAATTTAATAATATATGATATTGAAAAATAAAAGTATTGCTATCGTTTAGTTAAGAATTTGTGTGGAAATATGTCTTCAAACGTACATATATAAACTCACATTTTGCAATTCATTCGTTGTTCGTTGGTAGTGCTCATGTGAATACTGCTTTATTGTTAATCAATTTGACATAGTGTAAATTATGAAATCATAGGTTTGTTCGTTAAACTTTTAAATTATCAAAAAACAATAGACACGTCTTAGTTATTGATGGATAAAAGTAAGTGCTAGTTAAAGCTACTATTGGTTTTCATCATTAAATATTTTGTTTCGAGATTTAAATTTGGTTATTTGATATCGAAATGAAGAAGTTTTTAATAACCATTTTTAAAATATTATATGTTATTTAGAATAAAATTGTTCCTCTGAAGCATTCTATTTTCTTTGCATTAATTTTCATCTGCATCTGTCAGTTTTTCTTCCAAAGATCAATTTTGAGTTGAAAAATACGTCAAAAATAAAATGTGTAATAGCTCCATGAGTAAGAGCTAAATATATGCAACATGAAAGGGGCAATAAATGTAAGATAATTTTGCCATTAAATGAAAAAGAGAGAGAGAGAGAGAGCCATACTTGACAGTTCTCTATATACCACTAATGTAAGAAAAAGAAAATATTATAAAATGTAATTGAAAAGAAAGACTCAATAAAATGAAATGATCAACTCTAAGGATAAGAAAATTTGTGTCCAATGAAAAACATTTTAAATGACAGCTAAAAGCAACCTGTCACAAAACTCCAATGATTAGTTTTAATAATGAAAATCAATGATAGTTATAGCTGGCCCCTAAAAAATACTAAGACAAATTTATTGAATAAGGCTGCTTTCTAACTTACGTATAATTTCGGTATCGTCTCTTGGTGTTCTCGGTACACATTCGGCACCGATGTCTTATTTATTAAATACGTTTGCACATAAATTGCTTTTAAAGTATACAGAAAGAAATCGGTAGAAATATTTTCTCAGAAAATAAGCTCTTTATGCCGAGCTCTGAACATCTTCAATTGAATTCCCAAGATTCAAAAGTCAAATAAAAATAGAACTTAATTCATTTTTTTAAGTATTTGAAGATGAAGATTCTGTTGATTGTGTTCAGTAATAAATTCGACCTGCTCAATTGATTTATTCTAAACTCAAAGAGCGCTCTCTAAAAAAACTCAGAACACGTTCGGAACGAAATGAAGAATATTATATTTGATTATACGTTTTCAAAACAAAGTGATATATAAAGTTATGGTAATGGAAAAAATTTGTATTTTTCTGATGATATCTAAAATAAAGACTACAAAAATAATTTTCATAATTCAAAAGCTGCCCAAACGTGTAAATACTGGTTACAATTACAGAACCGCCAACTAAGATAGTATTTTTGTTTATATAAAATGTAATTTTTTTTAACTATTCAATTAAAGTAGTGTATTTTTTCTCTAATTTTTAAAGCTATTGGTGCAAAGGATTGAACAGTTTAGTAATTTTTAGCAATTTACTAAACTTAACAGATGATTAACCTACATCTAAATGTTAAATTTAAAATCACGGAATGGCTTCTTTAACTTTTTGCAATTCGGTTAAACCATATGACATCTATATAATCATTTTTTTATAAGAACAGTGGATGGAATGGTCCTGTCAACAGTTGAGAATTTTACTTATTTGGTCCATTTAAGTATATCTGCTTTCTTTATTTTTACGAACTGTCACTGATTGGTTACCTATTATTTAATTAAAAGGCAAATAGCAAATTACTAGTTAAAAAAAACTAAAAGAAAAGTTTACAATTTTGGAGTCACTTAGTGAATTGCTAACTAGGAAATTGTTGCAGCCTTAACAATACTTACTTACTTAAGGTGGCGCTACAGTCCTGTGTGAACTAGGGCCTAACCAAACAAACTTCTCCATCTAGCTCGGTCCCTAGCTAGGTGTCTCCAGTTTCGCGCTCCAAGTTGCGTGAGCTCACTTTCCACTTGTGCGCGCCACCTGATCCGCGGTCTTCCTCTACTGTGCTGTCCTGTGGGTGTGGATTCGAAGACTTTCCGCGCCGGAGCATTGCTTTCCATGACGAATCCATTTTAGTCGTTGGACTTTTACCCTTCTGGGTAAGTCTACGTTGCTGTACAGCCCGTACAGCTCGTCTCTCCATCTTCTCCTCCAATGCCCTTTGATGCATAGGGGACCGTAGATCACACGAAAAACTTTTCTCTCGAATCGACCCAAGGTGCTTTCATCCGCTTTTGTCATAGTAAATGCTTCTGCACCGTATAGCAGGACGGGGATGATAAGGGTCTTATATAGCAACACTTTGGTCCCTCGAGAGAGGACTTTACCACTCAATTGCTTTCTTAGCCCAAAGAAACAGCGGTTAACAGGAATTATTCTGCGTTTGATCATAGCGCTGGTGTTGTTTTCTGCGTTTACAACGGAGCCTAGTAAGACGAAGTAGTTACGTCTGACGATGGTGACGTTTCACCAAGAAGTCGGTGTTGTATGTCCTTTCTTGATGACATCATGTACTTTGTTTTGCCCTCATTAACCGTTAAACCCATTTTTGCCGCCTCTGCCTCAATACTCACAAAAGCCCTACTGACATCACGCTGAGTTCTTACGATTATGTCAATGTAATCAGCATATGCTAGTAATTGGACAGGCTTTTGAAAGATAGTGCCTCTAGTGCTGACGTGTGAGCTCTGCACTATTCTTTCAAGCACGATATTCAACAAATCGCATGAAAGCGCATCACCTTGTCTAAAACCTTTTTTGACATCGAAAGGTTCTGTCTGTTAAGTTGTTTCCAACCTTAATGGAGCAGCGTGAATTCTCCATGGTCATCCTGCACAAACACACGAGTTTGGCAGGAATGCCAAAACTAGACATGGCTCTATACAGCTCGTCCCTGTAGATGCTGTCATATGCGGCCTTGAAGTCGGTGAAAAGGTGGTGGGTGTCGATTTGTTGTTCTTGGGTTTTTTCCAGGATCTGCCGTAATGTGAATATTTGATTAACTATGGACTTTCCTGGTCTAAAACCACACTGATAAGGACCTATCAGGTTGTTGACGATGGGCTTTAGACGTTCACGCATTACGGCAGAGAAGATTTTATAGGCGATGTTAAGTAGAGTTTAGTTAGTTTAGTCTTACAGATAAGTTAGTGCATGCTCCTAACCAACTTATCTCCAGATTCTTTAAAGAGCCATCCGCTCCAGTTGCTTTATTAGACTTCAGCTCAGATATGGCAATCTTTACTTCGTCTAATTCTCTTCTGCTCATAGAGCTCATGAGCAGCTCTCGTCCTTTTATGCAGCGCCGCTTTGCGTGCCTTTTGTTTGGCTGCTTTTACCTGCCGGGGTTCCCTGTTGGTGGCTGATTGAAAACCAGCACATCAGAGGCGGCTTCTCTGGGTCAAGAAATCCGAAGTGCTAGCTTGGCTACAACGAGGTAGTGGTCGAAGTCGATGTTAGCTCCTCGGAAAGTTCGTACATCCATGATGCTGGAAGCGTGTCTGGCGTCGATGGCAATATGGTCAATCTAGTTGACGGTAGATTGATCTGGAGAAGTCCAAGTTCCTTTGTGGATGTTGAGGTGTGGAAAACGAGTACTGGCTACCATAATGTTTTGCCCACAGCAAAATCTATGAGCCTGAATCCGTTGTCGGAAGTGTTGTCGTGAAGGCTGTTCTTCCCGATTATTCCACCAAAGATGTCTTCCCTTCCTAGCTTGGCATTAAAATCGCCCAGGAATATTTTGATATCGTAGCTAGGACACTGTTCATATGTTTTGTCTAAGAGCTCGAAGAACATATCTTTGGTGTTCTCATCTTTCTCTTCTGTGGCGGCGTGCGCGCATATCAGGCTAATGTTGCGAAATAAGCCTTGATGCGTATGGTCATGAGGCGCTCATTGATGCACCTATAGCTCAAGACTTCTTGCCTAAGTCTGGCTCCAATGATGAAGCCGCATCCAAATAAGCGCTGTTGGTTTTCGTGGTAGCAGTCACCATAGTAAATATCGCAATTTTTCATCCTCTTTTTGCCCGGAAAATCCCATCGTATTTCCTGGATGGCGGTGATGTCTGCTTTATAGCACTCTAAGGCCTCCGCTAATTTTTCGGCCACACGTGGTCTGTTAAGGGACCTAACATTCCACGTGCATATCCGAAGTTCGTTGTCCTTAATTCGTTTGCGTTGGTTGTCAACAGTAAATCCGTCCGTATCCGAGGCTTGTTGGAGCATTGCAACTATGAAAGCTTTTACATGGCCAGGAAGTCACCCCGACGGCACAACCCCCAACCTGGAGGGCCAGATCCTAAGTATAACTCCAAGGATGGGGAGCCATATAAAACCGCGTAGGCTTTAGCAATGCGTGTAAAATTCACTACAAAGGAAGCTCACATTTTGCATTCACAGCTTGCAAAACAAAAATCCTTTCGGCTCATCTTGAAAAACATTTTCTTTTGATAATAGTGGATAATTTAGAGCTGTTGAAACAAGTACAGTGGAATTGGTGAACAAATTGCAGCTTATAAAACGGTTTAAGTGATGTTTACAAACAAAACTGAGTGCGTTTCTCAATCGGTTTTTGAGATAAAAGATAAAGTAAAAGGCTCTCTGTTTTCTTTTGAGAAATATGAAATATGAATTACCTAATACATTATTCAACTATTTTTTTTTCAAATATTATTTTCAAACAAAAAAAATGGAAAAACTTATTCGTAACGCACTTTAAAAACTTTTAGAGCTATGTTTGGTCATTTTAGGGCGAACCCATGTTAAACAAATCAGGATGTTTTTTTTACTAGGGTGAGTTCCCAAAAGTATACAAAACACATTCGAAAACCTTTTTTGCCAAACAACGTTCACCTTGACGTCTGCCGAAACCAAATCCAACAGTCCATTTACCTGTTTTCCTTTCACGTCAAAAAATCTCCAAGCACTGATCCTGGGATTGTTTAGAAACGCCTTCTGGAGTTTATCGCATCATAGGTTGAGTTGTAAAAATGTGAAATTTTGCAACAAATTTCCTTGAATGAATTCAAATGTTGACCTGTCAAAAAAAATTAAATAGAGGATGTTCACATTTTGACAGATGGTTTTTTATTTTCAATCGATGATATTTTGACATGTTAAAATAGTTAAGAGTGATTTTAGAGAAAAGAAAAAGAACGCACCATTTTCATATAACTACATATGTATGTACATTTTTGACCTAAGCCCAGAAAACAACAAAGGTAATAGGATTTAAGTATATTTGAGTTGAATGAAAAGCAAACAACAAAAATCGACACACGCGCGTCTTCAGTTAAAGAACAAAATAGATTCATTCATTTCGAAGAAAAGGGCTCGATAAAAGTGTAAATAGATCCCTACAAAGGCATCTCAAACTCTCCAAAATGCCCTATATACTCTGTACTATAAACGTTGTGACGACCTACCCATCACATAAACACAAATCATTTACTTATTTACTATATACAAACTTTGTATATTTACATATATGTGTACTCTATTGACTTTTTTCTGAATGAACTTTTTCATTCAACATTCAAATATGCTGACACCCGCACAAAAGTTATAGTGTTGACACGTTTACGCGTAAAGTCTGCCCTTTCCTTACCTTATGTTCCTAAACTTAAATCTTCCAAAATGATAATCCTTATGTGGGTGCTATGTACACAATATAATGTGAACTGTTTATATAAGCGTATTTACTATGTACATATTTTCTTTGTGCTTTTATTTTCATTTCTATGTATGTAGGTAGTACCTTTACGAAAAATGTTGTCCTTCTTTTAGTGTGATTTCGTAAATTCTTCAAGTTAAAGGATATCCAAATAAAGGGCTTTATGATGAAAACTTCAACTTTATAAATACAATACTGTCTGGCGGTTGGGTGTTTCAATTGTTCATTTGTCCCTTCTTTTTTTTTGAATGAAAGTTGATGAAATCGATTAAAGGTTTTCTTTTTTACTTCTCAAGGAACTTGGATTTTGTAGATATTGAACAATCTGAAAACCGTGTTAGCTCACGTGAGGTATGTATGTATATGTATACCTACACAATATAATGCTTGTTGTTTGTAAAATACCCTAAAATGTTTAATAGATTCTCGAAACCAGCTGGGAATGACATTCTAAAAAAAATAGTACGTATACGCCATAGAGAACAATTTGTGTATTTTTTTTGAAAAGAAATATTGTTTTCAACATTCTGAAAAATGTGTAGAAAAATCGAAATGACATTTTTTTTTACAAAAAATAAAAAACCTAAAAAAGCATTTCTAAAAGTTCGTAAAAAATGATTTTCGACTCAAATGCCTTTTCAAAAATTAAAAATATTGATTTCAAACTTATTTGTGTGTTTCGCGTCCCAGCCTCTTTTTTTTGGATAAAGATATTGTTCTGAATTAAAGATTAACTTAAATTAATTTTTTTATTCTTATTATTTTGAATTGAATTTTATAACATTATTGTTTTAGTATACCTTACCAAACTATTGTAAAGTTACACTATTTTTTCTCGTTCTCTCTTTTTACCGATTCAATAATTGTCAATATGGCATTTTTTATTCTAATATTGCTGAAATAATACTTACTTACTTACTTACTTACTTAAGGTTTCGCTACAGTCCGGGCGGACCTAGGGCTCAACCAACAAGCGTTTCCATCCAGCTCGGTCCCTAGCTAGCTGTCTCCAGTTTCGCACGCCAAGTTGGTTGAGGTCCTCTCCCACCTGGGTGCGCCACCTGAGTCGCGGTCTTCCTCTACTGCTCCATCCCTTGGGATTGGATTCGAAGACCTTCCGGGCTGGAGCGTTGATGTCCATCCGCTCTACATGACCTTGCCATCTAAGCCGTTGGACTTTAATTCTGTTAACTAGGTCAGTGTCGCTGTACAGCCCGTACAGTTTGTCGTTATACGAGTATCTTCTCCTCCATTCTGCATCTATGCATACGGGACCAAAAATCACCCGAAGAAACTTTTTCTCGAAGCATCCTAAGACGCTCTCATCTTTCTTTGAGAGGGTCCAGGCCTCAGGGCCATAAATGAGAACCGGATGATGAATGTCTTATAGATGGTGATTTTAGATGCTCGACCTACTTTACTTCTCAATTGCCTTCTAAGTCCAAAGAAGCAGCGATTTGCAAGAGTTATTCCTCGTTTGATTTCAGCGCTGGTGCCGTTGTCTGTGCCAATAGGTACCTAGGTAGCCAAAGTCCTTAACTACTCGAAATTATACCTGTCCGTGGTGACGTGTTGTTCAATGTCCTTTTTTGATGACAGCATATACTTGGTCTTGCCCTCATTGACCACTTAACCCATCTTCTTCGCTTCGTGGGCAATGCTCAAAAACGCTCCACTGACATCACGCTTTGGATCTTTGGAAGATTGTGCCTCTAGTGTTGACGGTTGAGTTTTGCACAATTCTTTCCAGAACGTTGAAGAAGTCGGAAAGATCTTTTCCGACCTTGATAGAGCAGCGTGCATTCTCCATCGTCATTCTGCACAAACGGATAAGTTTGACAGGGAGGTCAAAACAAGACATTGCTCTGTAGAGGTCTTCCCTAGGGATGCTGTCATACGCGGCTTTAAAATCGATAAAGAGATGGTGGGTATCGATTTGAAGCTCCTGGGTTTTTTCCAAGATCTGCCGTAGTGTGAATATCTGGTCGATAGTGGACTTTCCTGGTCTGAAGCCACACTGATAAGGACCAATCAGGTTGTTGACGAATGGCTTCAGACGTTCACATAATATGGCAGAGAGGATCTTATACGCAATGTTAAGGAGACTGATGCCTCTGCAGTTGCCGCAGTTTAGAGAGTCTCCTTTCTTATGTTACGAACCTCATTCCTGTTGTGACATCCCTCTATCTCCTCGATCGCGCGCTTCTCATGCTCTCTTTTTTTCCGTCTAAGAAGCCGGTGTTCCTCTCTCCTCTTCTACTCGTAGAGCTCGCAGCAGCTCTAGCCCTTTTGTGCAGCGCCGTTTTGTATGCCTCTTGTTTCGCTGCGTGCATTCGTCGTCAAACCAGGGGTTTCGCTGTGGTGGCCGTGTGAAACCTAGCACTTCAAAGGCGGCATCTCTGATGGCTGCAAGGCAATGTTGCCACTGGTTTTCAATGCTTAACGCAGGAAGTATAGGACTCCTTAAGAGGTTATTAGAGACTCGTTCGGAAAAGGACATGGCAATCTCTTGCGATTGTAGCCGTCTAACGTCGAATCTTCTCACAGTACTTCCTTGTTTTGGCTTGGACCGGGATATCCGTAGCTGTACCTTGCCTACATCGAGGTAGTTGTCCGAGTCAATGTTGGCCCCTCGGAATGTTTGGATATCCTGTATACTGGAGAAGTGTCGTGCGTCGATCGCTATGTGGTCAATCTGGTTGACGGTTGACTGATCAGGAGATTTCCATGTCCCCTTGTGGATATTGAGATGTGTGAACTGCGTGCTAGCTACCAGAACGTCTCGCCCCGCAGCGAAATCGACCAGCCTGAATCCGTTGTTGGAGGTAGTGTCGTGCAGGCTATATCTCCCGATTATCCCACCAAAGATGTTTTCTCTTCCTAGCTTGGCATTAAAATCTCCTAAGACAATTCAGGCTCATAGATTTTGCTGCGGGGCGAAACGTAATGGTAGCCAGTACGCGTTTTCCACACCTCAACATCCACAAAGGAACTTGGACTTCTCCAGATCAATCTACCGTCATGTCAACCAGATTGACCATATTGCAATCGACGCCAGACACGCTTCCAGCATCATGGATGTACGAACTTTTCGAGGAGCTAACATCGACTCGGACCACTACCTCGTTGTAGCCAAGGTAGCACTTCGGATTTCCAGACCCAAGGCAAGACAGGGGGTGCTGGGAGAAGATACAACGTCGAACGGCTACAATCGCCAGAGATCGCCAAATCCTTTTCCGACCGAGTTACAAGTAACCTCTCTCGAAGTTCTCTGCCGCCAACACAATGTATCGAAAACCAGTGGCAACATTGCCAAGATGCAATCAGAGAAGCCGCCTCTGATGTGCTGGGTTTCAATCAGCCACCAACAAGGAACCCCTGGTTTGATGAGGAATGTCGGCAAGCAAATGCAGCCAAACAACAGGCACGCAAAGTGGCGCTGCATAAAAGGACGAGAGATGCTCGTGAGCTCTATGAGCAGAAGAGGCGAGAGGAACGCCGACTTCTCATAAGGAATAAGAGAGGGCATGAGCAGCAGGCGTACTGTATAACGGCGATGACGAACCGAATTCCGCTGTCAGGCAGGATGACCCATTCGATATAGACGACGAAAGCCAACAATCCCGTCCTCCCGACTTAGACGAAGTAAAGATTGCCATATCTAAGTTGAAATCTAATAAAGCCGCTGGAGCGGATGGCTTAAATGCCGAGTTCTTTTAAGCAGCTGGATATAATTTGGTTAGGAGGATCACCAACTTATCTGTAAGACTAAACTAACTAAACTCCACCAACCATAGAGGAATCAGTCTACTTAACATCGCCTATAAAATCTTCTCTACCGTAATGTATAAACGTCTAAAGCCCATCGTCAACAACCTGATAGGTCCTTATCAGTTTGATTTTAGTCCAGGAAAGTCCATAGTCAATCAAATATTCACATTACGGCAGATCCTGGAAAAAACCAAGAACACCTAATCGACACCCACCATCTCTTCATCGATTTCAAGGCCGCATATGACAGCATCTACAGGGACGAGCTGTATAGAGCGATGTCTAGTTTTGGCATCCCTGCCAAACTCATCCGTTTGTGCATCGTGCTTGAAAGAATAGTGCAGAGCTCACACGTCAACACTAGAGGCACTATCTTTCAAAAGTCTGTCCAATTACTGGCATATGCTGATGACATTGACATAATCCGAAGAACTCAGCGTGATGTCAATGGGGCTTTTGTGAGTATTGAGGCAGAAGCGGCAAAAATGGGTTTAACGGTTAATGAGGGCAAAACAAAGTACATGCTATCGTCTAGAAAGGACATACAACACCGACGTTTTGGTCAAAACGTCACAATCGACAGACGTAACTTTGAGGTAGTCAAGGACTTCGTCTACCTAGGCTCCGCTGTAAACGCAGAAAACAACACCAGCGCTGAGATCAAACGCAGAATACTTGCTAACCGCTGTTTCTTTGGACTAAGAAAGCAATTGAGTGGTAAAGTCCTCTCTCGAGGGACCAAAGTGTTGCTATATAAGACCCTTATCATCCCCGTCCTGCTATACGGTGCAGAAGCATGGACCATGACAAAAGCGGATGAAAGCACCTTGGGTCGCTTCGAGAGAAAAGTTCTTCGTGTGATCTACGGTCCCGTATGCATCGAAGGGGAGTGGAGGAGAAGATGGAACGACGAACTGTACGGGCTGTACAGCGACGTAGACTTAGCCAGAAGAGTAAAAGTCCAACGACTAAGATGGCTGGGTCACGTAGAGCGCATGGAAACCAATGCTCCGGCCCGGAAAGTCTTCAAATCCGCACCCACAGGACAGCGCGGTAGAGGAAGACCGCGGATCAGGTGGCGCGCACAAGTGGAAGGTTACCTCACCCAACTTGGAGCGCGAAACTGGAGACATCTAGCTAGGGACCGAGCTAGATGGAGAAGTTTGTTGGGTGAGGCCCTAGTTCACACAGGACTGTACCGCCACCTTAAGAAAGTAAGTAAAGGAAACATAGCAAAACTTAATTATCTTTTCTCTTCTTGCAAAATAAGCCCACTTAGTCCATTTTCATTAACAAAACTAAATAATAACAACAGTAACAGATTGATTTTTTCCCTAGTGGAAAACACAACTACTTAACGAACAAAGCCATCGAGATACAAATGCAATGTCAATCGTACCAACATTTGAGAACGAAATCAAATAAGATCCATTCGAGACTCGTATAAATGTCAAAAACCCATCCCCAGTAGGATTCTATTGGATATTGTTTTTGTTATTCGTGTAAAATCCTACTATACTATAAATAGAATTTCCAACAAAACACGGGTAATGTTGATGTTGACGAAATTAACTTCCAGAAACAACAGTTGTTCACAGGAAATCTGAGGTCTTTTTAATCAATAGATACTGTTGGCTATGAAAATGATGGCATACATTTTCAAATTGAATTCTTAAATTCCTTAAGATATACCTGGAATGCCACCATATATTGTTCACCTATTATTCTCCGTTCGACAGGCTCCAACACAAAAATTCGTGGATCCCAAATTCTCTTACGCCCAAATGGTGTCAGGGAGTGGAAACACGAGACAGGCTCCACCAACGGTTGCCCCAAAGGCCCCTATGCCTAAGGCACCAGAGGTGCAGCCTGACATTGTAGCCTTGTTGTTGAGCATTCAAGGTCAACTAACAGGACTGCAAAGTCAGATAAAGGAGCAAGGCAAAAGGGTAGATCATCTCTACTCTTTGTTGCCTGGCCTGGCGCAACTAAGACCATAATGGGCGCGCTGCCGGAGACGCGCCTAAAAGTCCTAGCTGTGAATGTAAATTCACTGATTAGGATTGAACGAAGAGCCAATATGTTCCAATTGTTGAAAGACTACAGTCCCGATGTGTTTATGGCTAGCGAAACTAAGCTAAACCACAACCACAAATTGACTCATAAAAATTACAATATCGTAAGAAGAGACCGGCCCGACTCCACTCAAGGGGGCGGTGTCGCTCTCTTTATACGAAAAGGCATTAATTATAAAGTCATATACAACAATGAATTGCGAAAGCTCAAGACGCTAGAAGTTTGCGTCGTATGCATCTCTCTCTCTCAAGGGAAGCGGATGTATATGATTGCGGCTTATGCGGCTGGAGCTCCGCAGGTTACTTACTTTGCTTCAGAACTCGAGATTCTTTTTAGGGAACTTAAACTGAGCTTGGAAGAAAACTATTTTATCTTGGCCGGTGATTTGAACGCAAAACATGAAGATTGGGGAAATCAACATAGTAATCCCAGAGGTAATCATCTTTTTAATTTGATGAATCTTTACAGCGTTGAATATGGCGTCGACCTGCTGGCTACTGAAAGGCCATCGTATCCAAGAAGCGGCTCCTTTCTGGACCTTTTGCTGTACGACACCAGACTGACAGTTACAGATAAAGTGGGTAATCACCCGCGAAACTGCTTACAGACAGTCGAGTACGACAGTGATCACTGCGGACTGGCTGCTGTAATGCAGATTCCGAACGAACGCGTGGAGTTGGAGGAATACGTTCCAACGCATTCTTACAATTACAGTAAGATGCGGTGGCCTCGTTTCACCAATGCCCTAGCGAGAGAACTTCGTTCGAGTGACATAGCCCCACCAAACAACAGAAACCTGACAAATACAGAAATCGACCAACACTTACAACAGATGGACGAAACAATAAAACGAACGATGGAACGGACAATCCCAAAGTACAAAGAACGGGACCAAATGGACGCTTACAGAAACGCGACAATTGACGCACTACGTAGGCACAAGAGTGGCTTACTGACAAGACTCAAAAACTTGTACAGACGACTTACAGACCCACACGACTTGGAGGTTAGGACACTGAAGTCGTCAATAAAAAATGTCAATCTGTTGATTAAGGAGAACTACAGGCTATCAATTAACAAGTACTGGGACTGCAAGATCCGGGCAGTTAATTCGAGCGACCCTAGTATGTTCCCCAAAATCAACAAGATATTCAGAAAAAAGAACGACAATGACCTTCCGAGTCTGAAACTCCAAAGAACCGAAGAAAACAGAGACGTACTCATGACAGCGCAAATAGATCCAGAGGAAGCCATCCTTGACGATGACTTTTATATAATTGAAGATCCGAAGGAAAAAGTGGAGGCGGTGGGAGCTGCTTTTCAGCAAGTGTACAAGGTGAATGTTAGCATTCGCCCCAACCACGACCTGGAAAACAGAGCCCTACTTAATCACTTTTACCTCCGTAATGATATCACACATTGGCGATCTGAGAACCGCGGTTTTATGCGGTTCAATGACGATTCCTTGGCAAATGCCATAATCGCCGATCAAATGGGACCAAGTCCCTTGTTAGTGACGAAGGTTGAGCTTCAGCTCATCTTCAACTCAATAAAAAATAAAAAGTCAGCAGGTGTCGATGGTATATCCAACGTTGTACTAAGACATTTACCGACGGAAGCAATTGACATTTACACCACACTCTTCAACAATGCACTGAATAATGCATATTATCCAGTGCATTGGAAGACCGCTGTGGTTCATCCTCTCCCGAAAAAGGGAAAGGACAACTCCAACCCGTCAAATCTTCGGTCGATAAGTCTTCTTCCGAGCATCAGCAAAGTTTTCGAAAAGATCATAAATAGGGCTCTGACTAAGTGGGCTGCGGACAACAAAATAATTCCGGATAAACAGTTCGGGTTCAAGGCGGGTCATGACACAATTCATGCTGCGTCTAAACTCGTTTCTGATATCCAATGGAATAAATCAAAACAACAATGCACAGGTGCTGTCCTGGTTGATTTGGAAAAGGCCTTTGACACCGTATGGTTAGAGGGTCTTTACCTAAAACTGAGCAGGTTTGGCATTAGCAAGCCATTGTTGTATATACTTTATGATATGCTTAACGGTAGAAAGTTTGTTGTCAAAAGTGGCAATGTAACTTCTACCACAACGTTCTCAATTAAAAATGGTCTTCAACAGGGAGCGGTGAATTCGCCGATTCTCTTCAACATTTACACCAGCGATCTGATAGGTAGTCTTACAAAGGCAATTGCGTACGCCGACGATCTAATTGCGTACAGAACGGCCCGAAAGGTTGAGGTTATTAGAATTCTCTTGCAGCGTGATTTCGACAAGATTCAGCGATATTGCGACGACTGGAAACTGAAAATAAATGTCCAGAAGTCAGAGACAATTCTGTTCCGGACTCCGTTGGCTAGGGCCACGAGGGATACGTGTAAGAATTGGCGCAAGATGGTCATCGTTGATCTTCACGGGCAGCCATTGGCGAGCAAAAGTGTAGTGAAGTACCTCGGTATCTGGTTAGATCAGTATTTATATTTCGACAGACATATAAATGCTGCTCTGACCAGGGCCAGAGGAGCCTTCGCTCTGACGAAACGGCTGTTTTTTAGCAGTCGGCTTGACCCCAGAGTGAAGGTAATTTGCTACATGGCCCTCATACGGCCAATGATCGTTTATGGTTGTCCTGTGTGGTTCAACGTTGCCCCTTCTCAGATGGAGAAGTTTCGGGTGTTCGAGCGGCAGTGTTTACGACGCTGTACCGGCTTATATCGAACAGCCGAATCTTCTTATGTGCATTATTATTCCAACGAGGTCCTGTACAACGGGGCTCGAATCAACAGAATTGACAATTTCGTGATAAAACTCGTTCGAGGTCACATTGCAAGAGCTATGTCTTCGACCAACAATTTAATTTTCGGGGCGTTCTATCCGAACGACGAGTATTTTGAGAGTGCACGCTTGAGCGGCTTCATTCCCCCAGAGGCATTCCTCTTTTTAGATAGATGCGGTCTGATACAGGATAGATTGGCAGTTCCGTTAATCTACCACGTCAGACGAAGAACCGTGGATAGGCGACTCCTGTACAATCGGGACGTCATGGCACAAGGCGGAGCAGAGCTCCTTCGGTTCAGTAGGGCTGTGTCCGAACGGGACCGAACTGATAGGGCGAAGCAGGAGAACCAGTTTTGGTGGCTTCAATCGGCACTTGATATTGGGTAGTCGGGATGGGGTTTTAAGCCTTGGCCGGCTTACATACTTGTTTTATAGTTTTAGGGTTTAGTTTTAAGTAGAATAGGCATGGTGGCACGAAAAAAAAAAATTAAAAAAAAAAAAAAAAAAAAACAAAAAAACAAAAAATAAAAAAAAAAATAATAAAAAAAAAAAACATTACAAAACATTAAAAAAAAAAAAAAAATAAATAAAGACAACGAAATATGAAAAACAAAAATGTTAGATAGTTAGATTTGCTGCTGTGGTTGTTCTAGTTTTAAGTAGTTTATAGGTAGAATAGGTAGTTTAAGTTAGTTTTTAAGTTTTATTTAAGGACCTTATGTTAAGTAGTTTGTAAGTAAAAATAAATAAAAAAAAGGTTATTGATATTAGTTTTTTCAAAATTTTCTAATAAAAACAAAACAAATAAAATTTAAATTGAAGTAAAATAGATCTTAAGGCCGAAAGGCATTAGTAATTAGTGTTATAGTTTAGCTTAGAGTGTCCGTATGGGACCATTAAGTTAGTTGTAAGTTATGGATAATTAGGCTAGTTTTATGAATTTTTGTCTAGCTTTAAGATAGGTTAAGGATTGAATAAATAAAAATGAATTTGGAAAAAAAAAAACCTATTATTCTCCTGCGTAGTTTGAATCCACCTCAATTACGCAACTGTACACGTTTGGTCATTAAAAAAATATCACCGTAAATATTCTTGAAGAAACCATTTTAACTGAAAAGTTTAAAGGAAAAATAGTCCTATTGCCACGTTTTCCAATGGTACCGTCAGATTCTACCATACCCTTTAGAAGGGTATGGTAAATTCAGGACTATCGGCCTGTCATCAGATAATCCAATATAGACCAACAATCCAACATCCAGTCCATGATCCGGTCATCGCAGTTTGGATTTTTCGAGCGGATCAAAATCCTGTCATCAAATTTGACGTTTGTGTTGTATGTAGGTGAGCGTCAATTTTCCACAGTCTTATGGAAATTAAAATTTCATTTCGTTTAAATTGTCATCGAGTGCATACATTCATTAATTCAAAGTAATCTTTACTAGGCACAGAACAGCTTCAAACCTGTCGTAGGTAGGTGCGCCTCCAAATCATGAAGTTCCCTTAGTTCGAAAAATGGATTCACCCAAAACCTGTGTTTTCTTTTATCTTCTTGAATAGTTAGCTGTTGTAGTTCCTCCAGGTTCTTTACCAGCAATCATTTTTTTAAAGGGCTAATTTTTGTTTATTCAAAGGCACTTTTTTATATAATTTGTTTGAAATTTTGTAAAAAAAACAATAACTACCGACACTAAAGGTAAATTAACAAAAAAGTAAACAACAGATAAACCCTTTTTTAATTTCAAATGTGGCATTTGAGGTTGCTCATGGCAAAACATAATATGCCCAATCGAAAAAATTGGATTGAGTATGAGATTGTGGAAGACAAGTTGAATTGGATTTTACTCTTGAGGAGCCTCAGGGTAAATACAAATGTCATTGTAATAAGTGGTAACGGTAGAATCCATCATGATGGTCGCCATGTTTTTAAAAACGCCATCTATGTAAAAAAGCATATTGGTTCCCATGTATATTAAGGGTGAGTCCTCACTAAAAAAGCATTTGTCAAAATGATGGCATTGCTGTCATTGACCAAAACTTAGAAGTGTCAAATGACTTAACCATAACTTACTGTCAAACCAACATAATGGACAAACTTATATAATATATTTATGATAGAAGTCATATGTCATTCATCAACTGCACCTTTTATATGAACACATCATTCTGACGTTCGTGACAACCTTGGTTTAAATAGAAAAAATATATGCTTAACCAAAAAGGACGAACAAAAAAGAAAATTGATAGGAAATGTAATTAAGCACGAGGCGCAAATAAAAATATATATATACGCCAAAGTAACATACCCATATATGTATGTAGGGCTGTTTATTATAACTGAAGTAACATATACTGACTATTTCTTTGTTTATATAGAAAGTTTGTGTTTTATGTGTTTTGCTTTATACATATGATCCGAATGTACTCCTACGTAAGCCATATCCTTCATAGAGTTCAGACTTATAAATTAAATGAGAAAATATAGTGTCTTATCTTAAGTCGTGAATAAAAAGGACTATACCAACGCAACGCATGTATTTTATTAACCTCTTCAGAGATTTTGTAAAATCTACCCTTATGACGTCATATGGACATTATTTTTTTGTTAGCTGATGGGTGTTGGTTTATGTGTAACGATATTTTTTATTTTGACATAAATTTATCTCATAAAGTTGCCATACAATAGAATGGTGAATTTAATGAACAACAAATTAATGTATTTGCTATATTCATATAATTTAAGGGTTATTTTTTGACATTTGTATACAATTTAATCTAGAATCTCCACCTAGATATAAAATCGATTTTAAAGCAACCTTTTCTTTACTTTTCAATTTATCTTAATATCAAAACAATAATAACTTTAGCAAAGATAAGTTTGTCAGTAAGAAATTAGTTGCACTAAGATAATTTAATTGATTCCAAATTTGTATCATTTGGATTCTTCATTTTTCAGGTTTTCATTTGCTAGATTGAATTTTCCATTGGTAAAATAAATCAATTTTCTTTTTAATTGCATTAAAAGATCAGTAAAATATCAACACAAAAATTGATCTTTTTTGTTACGAATAAAAAAAGATTTAAATTGATTTTTTAATTGTGCTTCTGTCATTGCTTGTCCATGGAACTAAAGTCGTTAGCTGTCAAAATTAATTTTTCTTATTAACAATAGCTTTAATGCAAACAATTTTAAGTGTAAGATTGCATTAGAATTTGATTTAGAAATATTTATCGAGTGTTAGCCGAAGAATAAGCGGAGGACCTAGACTGCTATAAAGCAGACATAACCGCCATCCAGGAAATACGATGGGATGGGCCGCGCAAAAAGAGGATGAAAAACTGCGATATTTACTATGGTGACTGCTACCGCCAAAACCAGCAGCGCTTATTTGGATGCGGCTTTGTCATTGGAGCCAGACTTAGGCAAGAAGTCTTGAGCTATAGGTGCATCAACGAGCGCCTTATGACCATACGCATCAAGGCTAAATTCAGCAACATTAGCCTGATATGCGCGCACGCCCCTACAGAAGAGAAGGATGACAACACCAAAGATATGTTCTTCGAGGTCCTAGACAAAACATATGAGCAGTGTCCTAGCTACGATATAAAAATTGCCCTGGGCGATTTTAATGCAAAGCTAGGAAAGGAAGACATCTTTGGTGGAATAATCGGGAAGAACAGCCTGCACGACAACCCTTCCGACAACGGATTCAGGCTCATAGATTTTGCGGCGGGGCGAAACGTCATGGTAGCCAGTACGCGTTTTCCACACCTCGACATCCACAAAGGAACTTGGACTTCTCCAGATCAATCTACCGTCAACCAGATTGACCATATTCAAAATAGACGACGAAAGAACAATCCCGTCATCGTGACTTAGACGAAGTAAAGATTGCCATATTTGAGCTGAAATTTAATAAAGCCGCTGGAGCGAATGGCTTGAATGCCGAGCTCTTTAAAGCACCTGGAGACAATTTGGTTAGGAGCATCACCAACTTATCTGTAAGATATGGTCGGAAGAAAGCATGCCCGATGAATGGAACCTCAGTATTGTTTGCCCGATCCTGAAAAATGGAGACCCTCTTAACTGCACCAACTATATAGAAGAATCAGTGTAATTAACATCGCCTATAAAATCTTCTCTGCCGTAATATGTGAACGTCTAAAGCCCATCGTCAACAACCTGATAGGTCCTTATCAGTGTGGTTTTAGACCAGGAAAGTCCATAGTCAATCAAATATTCACATTACGGCAGATCCTGGAAAAAACCCAAGACCACCAAATCGACACCCACCATCTTTTCATCGATTTCAAGGCCGAATATGACAGCATCTACAGGGACAAGCTGTATATAGCCATGTGTAGTTTTGGCATCCGTGCCAAACTCGTTTGTGCAGGATGACCATGGAGAATCCACGCTGCTCCATAAAGGTTGCAAACAACTTAATAAAACCTTTCGATGTCAAAAAAGGTTTTAGACAAGGTGATGCGCTGTGATGTGATTTTTTTTAGCATAGTGCTTGAAAGAATAGTGCAGAGCTCACACGTCAGCACTAGAGGCACTATCTTTCAAAAGTCTGTCCAATTGCTGGCATATGCTGATGACATTGACATAATCGTAAGAACTCAGCGTGATGTCAGTAGGGCTTTTGTGAGTATTGAGGTAGAGGCGGCAAAAATGGGTTTAACGTTTAATGAAAGGACCTACAATACAGACGTCTTGTTTAAAACGTCACCATCGACAGACGTAACTTTGAGGTAGTCAAGGTTTCGTCTTCCTAGGCTCCGCTGTAAACGCAGAAAACAACACCAGCGCTGAGATCAAACGCAGAATAACTCTTGCTAACCACTGTTTCTTTGGACTAAGAAAGCAATTGAGTGGTAAAGTTCTCTCTCGAAGGACCAAAGTGTTGCTATATAAGACCCTTATCATCCCCGTCTTGCTATACGGTTCACAAGCATGGACTATGACAAAAGCGGATCAAAGCAACTTGATCTACCAAGCACCAATAAAATAAGCATCATTTTGACAGATCTACTTACCTTAGGCTTTGTTCACATTTTTCTTTTTTTTTAATTTCATATTTGAACTCCGAGTCTTCAGAGCATGTTAGACACACTCGATAAAAAGTTTATTCTGAACAGTTTCTCAAACTCAGATTTCGGTTTTGAAATACTTTTTCAGGAATTCAGGCATTGGTTATTGTAATTTTTGACAGATAATCATTTAAAAGAAATCAATAATTCTGTATAGTGGATGAACTAATTTTGATAAAACAAACTGATTGCTGAAATAACGAACATACGAATAGATTTCTTCCCTTCATTAACTAAAAAAACTAACCTTTTTTGTCAGAACAACCTGTCTTCTGCTCTTTCAATAAGTTTGACAAATTTTACTTATTTTTACTGCTTTAATCAACACAGTTTATTCTTTTTGTCGAATTGTTGAAAACTTAGAAATCGTCCCCTGAACTAAAAAAGTAATTCATCCTTAAAGCTGTGAACACACTGAATAAAAAATAAAACACAATTTTGAGTTTGACATATCAAGGTCTGTTCAAATTAATGAAAGAAAAACTCTTAAGGTATTTCAAGTTTTTTTTAAATGCTTGAACATTTTTGCCTCACTTTCCTGTTTCTGTACGATTTTGATAGTTCGAAACTAAATACATTAATATGTGACGCCAAAATATGTGTTCCTTAGGTGACTTTAAAAGTATGTACTGTCACAATTATTTGTTGCCAAAACAAATAATTAAATAATCGAAAGGTTAAATTTTTGCAAATGGCTGCAACTGTCAAATTCTGCTGTGACATTTCAGAAGCAAACAAATAAAAAACACACGGAATATTTAATTTGTAGTACCTTATGTAATAAATGCGTAGTAATTTTATAATTTTGAATTTAAAAACAAATCTAATTTATGTGCAACTGTAATGTTTACACATTTATGTCCTTAAACGTACTTTATTCGAAATATTTACGTTTTAAAATTACATAATATAATGGTACCTATATCAATATCAAACAACTGCTCCCAACTGTTGTCCCAGTCCCAATTTCAGTCCCAGGACAAACAAAACAGAAACAAAACAGAGAACCATTATTTATTTAACTTAATTAAATTTTGTTTTGCAAAATGATTGTTCCACTGAATGGACTTTATACTTTTGTAAACACGCACATTGATGATAAGAGCCGAGTAGGACGATAAATTTTATAAATTTCTAAAATTCCTGTTAAACAAGTTGGTGTATAATATTGCGTGGGTCATCGGTCATATTCTACCATAAAAAGGTATACAAACCGCGCAGAGGTGTTTACTACAGCCGCCGCCATCGCCGTTCTCACCCCACTCTCCCTCGTTAAATATTTTTGCGCCCAGGGAGGGGTAGACGGTTTACAATATGATGATGAACTAACTGAATCTGAATGGTTTGGTTAGCGTAGGCTTTTGCAAATAAAACTGCGAGGGTTGTTTACTTTAATGTTGAATGAATGGTCAATGAGAGTGTCGTTCCCGGCGGTGTCCCACGCAAAAAGGATATGATTTCATTTCGTTTTAATGTGGTGGACGCAGGATGGGGGCTATAGGTTTACACGTTGTCGTATTCTATATAGTATAATAGCCTTGAGTGATAAGATGAATGAGTAGTAAACAGAAGGTAATAAAACAAAGAATGAAAAAAAGTTCATTAATAAGTTTAGATAATATGTTATACTTCGGTATAGGGTTGCCCTTGTAGGAGGTTATTGATTATTATTTATTGTGTTTACGATGACACTTAATGACATTAACCTTGCACTTTATCCCGAGACATGCTGAACTTTGTTAAATGAATTAAATTGACACTGCAAGATGTTTTTAAACAATGGCAACACTGTCAAATTGACGGGAGAAATGTCAAACCTATTAGGTTAAAGTTATGAAATTTCTCAAGTTTAAAGCAAAATTTCGGTCGGGATTCTCAACAATGGATCATATTTTTTGCTCTGACATTGCATTGCCAGGAAATCTATTGAGAAAAAGAAGAGAGCATACGCTTGTTTTGTAGACTTCTAAGCAGCTCTTGATAAGGTTAACAAACGGACTCTGATGTATAAGCCTTTATCACTATGAATCTCCTGAAAATTCTAGTTAATGTATTTCAAATTTGTGGAGTCATCTAGTGCCTCGGTTTGGGATCAGAGTTTGATGTGGCCCAATTCTGTTATAGGAATCAAAAATTGTATCTAGTGTCCAAATATCGCGTGTTTCAAACGACTATCAACACATCTCATAGTGGAAGTCGAATAGGGCGGCCTCTTGATTTTTTTTCTGCAACTTCCAGTGAAGACATTCATGGAGAAATCCATTTGCAGTCGAGAGACTTACAAATGTTCTAATTTAAAACAGTCAAAAATAGAGAAAGACTATAGTGGATTAACGAAAGTCTGAGTGAGTGAGTGAGGGAAACACATTTGTTTCAAGGAATATTTATATAACAACGCCAAATGAACGAATGTATATCATTAAATTAAATTTTAGTGTTTTTTTTTAAAGTACAATTTTTAGGTTAAATGAAAAAAAAAACTATATATATAAACCGTTTCAAATAAAGCCACTTTATTTAAAAAAAAATTACAACGATTTGCAACGAAATATGTGAGAAATACAATCAAAATTACTCAAAACTATACTTTTTTGAAAACTTTATTTCTTATTTCTCACAAGTTACAATTTTTGAGTTATGTCACTTTCATTCTAAGGGTACGACATATTTGTGCTATGGGGCCCAGATTTTTGATTACTTAAGGCACAAGGAGTTTGAAGAACTTCAAAGGCATTTTTTCAAACGCTTTTTTAAATTATCAAACTGAACACCGAATTATGCTATCTACGTGGACCTTAAATTTTACTAAGACTACATAATAAGAGCGATGAAAATAGATGAAAGAAGTCTTCAAAAATCTTTTATCGTAAGGCTACTTCAATGTAATACCTCCCCTTTCATGGAATGGAGTTCATTATGGATGAATGGAATCCTATGTTTCCTAAGCCATGATTTTTCACACAAAAACAAAACAAGAGTGGTATAATTTTGAGGTTAAGTTGCGCGCGAATAATTTATTCGTTGCAGTGTGGATGGTATGTGGAATGCGAATAGAGTTTGACAGTTCGTAGCAACCACACTGCAATTTGTTACTTCCAAATTGTTTTCACAAAATTTTCTTATCTTAGAGAACAAAATACAAATTGTATTATCCTTACATAAGTGTCAAGTGGTTTCTTATAATTTAATTGTCTTTTGTTTGAAATTGACTTTTTGAAAAGTGTAAAATCACGTTTGTTCGTGCATTCGTTTTTTTGTTGTTCACTCTCATGTGAAAGGCCATTTAATGGCTGAATCACAAACACGCTTCATCTTCGGATTCACCTGACGTTTACGAGTTCACGTTTCGTTTGACAATCGTAAGGAAAAGAACGTAATGTGACTCCAAACGGAAGCTCTAATTCAATTATCTGAACATTTGCTTTGTATGACAGCTCAACTGTTGTAAACAAAATGTCAACAAACAAAATATTTGCTCTTTGGAGGGATGAAATAATAGAAATGTCATTCAAAGCCACCTCGAAGCAGGCCCACCGTAACGCTCACGAAGCCGAAGCTGAAGTGTGTTTGTGATTCAGCCATAATAGTCATAATCATAGATTGAAGAACTCCGAAGATTGAGCTCCCGAACCCACAGACGTCTCTCAGTCTGCACTTCTCCTTGCTCCATGAGCTGAACATACCCATCGATAGGCTGTATAAGCTGCTACCGTGATACATTTTTTTTTTAATTTTAAAATTCATATTTTTTACTGCACGAAAAATCAAAACAAACTTTTGAGTAAAAATTAACACCTGCTAATTTTAGAAACCTTATTGAAAGCTACCTCGAAGCAGGCCCATTGTAACGCAGACAAAGCCGAAGGTGAAGCTTATTTTTGTTTCAGCCATTAATCGGTGTAGACTCTTTTAAGGTTACTTATTTATAAATGTCATACATTTTATCCCTCCAACGAGCAAATATTTTGTTTGTTGACATTTTTTTACAGCTGTTGAGCTGTCAGAAAAAGCAAATGTTCAGATAATTGAACTAGAGCTTCCGTTTGGAATCACATTACGTTACATTACGTTATTTTCCTTACGATTGTCAAACGAAACATGAGGTCGAAGCTCCATTGTGATAGCATGCAATGAATCCCGATGGCTGAACTCGTAAACGTCAGGTGAAGCCGAAGCTGAAGCGTGTTTGTGATTCAGACATTAGTTCTTCGAACTCATTTTTTTTCTATAAAAATAAAACGTTTTCAAGAAAAAATTGTATACTTATTCTATGTATATTTCAACACTTTCATAACTTTTTCTAATAACCAATGGGAATTCCTCAAAAAGGAAATGTATTTTGTTTGTTAATTTTTTTTACAGCTGTTGAGCTGTCAGACAAAGCAAATGTTCAGCAAATTTGAACTTGAGCTTGCGTGTGGTGTCATATTACGTAACATTACGTTATTTTCCTTACAATTGTTAAACGAAACGTGAGGTCAAATTTTAAGTGTGATAGTAGGCATTGAATTCCTGTGGCTGAACTTGTAAACGTCATACAAAGTCGAAGCTGAAGTGCGTTTGTGTTTCAGTTTCAGCTATAAGGCAGAGAGAAAAAACTAAATGAGAGAGCCAAATTTCCTCGTCTCCGTCCCTTTGGAACCTCTTACTCTCATTTTTTATAGCGTGTTGAATTCGTATCGGTGTACACATGTTTTCACCTCGAAGAGCAGAGAGAATCGAGACATTTGATATTTCTTTCTCTTTCTGGTTTTCACAAATTAATTCTAGCAAACAATTTTCGTTTGTCAATGAATTACGGTAAACGTTAAAACGGAAGATTGTGGTGAATTTGTTTTTCTTTTCTCTTTCTTTGAGTTACAGATAGATGGCATTAACAACCAAAACCAGAAAAGATGTGTTCAGAAAGAGTGTATAACAAGGTTAAGGTTTTTTAGACTAGACTTTATTTGTTATGAACAAGTACATGTTTTTTATAAATGTATGTTATGTTTATTTTTATAATAGGTGGAAATAATAAAGGTCTACAGTTTACCGGGAATATTAATATAAAATATCCATATCTTCTGTAATTGCGGTATCAATCGATATTTTGTGGAACTTAGTGTTAACGTAACATTTATTTGTCATGAATTAGTCTTTCAGCTGTTTTATACACCAACAAAATTAATTATGAAATTTGGCTGCGATAATAATTACTAGAACACAGCACTTTCTATGTTTATAGTTATCCAGGTTTAGCCCTTAACTTAGATTTGCATTTATTTATGAATAGCCTAAAAAGTTTAGCAAATATCTATGAATAACCCATAATGTACTTTCAGAAAAACTCTAGTTAGAACTTTCCCTCACAGATTTTTCCTTGTCGCTATAACTGAAAGATAAGATACATATAAATAAATAGTAGAACTGGAAAACTTATAAAAATGATGCATAAGACTTAAATTTTTGTTGAAGAACAACAATCAAATCACTTATTTTCAGCATTTTGGAAATGTCGGTAACATAAAGAAAATAAACAACGAGTACACACAAATACAATAGAAATGTAAAAAAGAGATGAGTATATAAAATTTTTTTCAATGTTTCTGCGTTGTTTTATTTTAATCATCCATGTTTACATTCTTTAACTCTCGCTGTCAATGTTCCAGCAACTCTCGCAGCCAAAATTAAGTCGATGAACTCTGAAAATTGAACTAAATCTGAGTTTTTTTTGCATTTTTCAACGGTCTGAGCGAAAATTAAACGCATAAACGCAGCTAATAATAAAACAAATAATAGTTGTAGTGCTTTCAGAGTTTTATGTTTCTAGGTCCTAATTCTCATTGCACCGTTGCACCACCTAATTTATTTTACTTACTTAATAATTAAAACGGGCTTCAAATAACTAACTAATATTTCTCTAAATGAGTAATTTACAATTGTTGCTAAATCTTCATTGTTCTGGCACCTAACAAGAGTAATTAATTTCACTTCATATTCGAATGATATTACTCCCAAAGTAACACAATGAGAATACCAAAAAATTGTTCATCCACAATTTTGAATTTTCTTTGAACACCTCTGAACAACATGGCATCCGCCATTTTTCGAAGGTGGACGCCATTTTTTTTTTAATGTGGGGAGTATGCACATCTTCTTGCATAAGTATTCGTTCCCCACATTTTTTTTATATGGAGTAAATACTTATGCAAGTTTATGTGCAAATCGCAGCTTGTAGGCAAAAAGAGAGCAACCGTCGAAGTTGGTTCTCTCGTTTAGTTTTTTTCTCTCTGCTATAAGGTTATAGCAGGTAGTCAAAATTAAAAAACTAGGTTAGAACTGACTTTAGGCGCCATTTGTAAAAGTAAAAAATAGAAAAGACAAAGATGAAGAAAAAAAACGTATAACATAAATCAATTTTTCGAAAATGAATTGTTTGGGCAATTTTGTTCGAAAATAAATTGTATCGTCCACATCGATTATAACAATTAATAAATCATTTAACATAGCTTGGTAGCGCAATTCATCCAACGATACAATTGCAACATTCTTATTTTGAAATTAGTTTTAATCACAAAACCTAACAGTGAAACGTTGAGAATGGAGAGATTTTTCGCCAATCATTCTTGGATTTTCAAAGCGCTTTAAGAAGTCTGCGAGGTGCGAGGTCTGCGAGAAATGGTCTTCATCACTGATGTAGATGATTTCATAATATTTGCAGTGAACTGCCACAATTTCAATGCGTTGTGTTGTTCAGCTTAAAGTTACGACACACTTTTTTACTTGTCAAATGTCAAAAAATGACAGCTTCAAAGGTGACAATTGGTGAAATAGTGGGCTATTCAAAACGAAACCTCCTCTTTGTAGCCTGATTTAAAATATTAAATTAATAGAAGTAGTGCTGCGAATATGGCCCTCCTTTTGTTTTCTTGAAATAATTCACAAAGTCGTACATTTGTTGCAAGATTACATTTTTCAGCAGCAGCCTATTGGAAATGAAATTTGATTATTTAAAAAAAAACAACATGTTTTTGGAAAAAAAAATATTTTTATTAAAAAGGAAAAAAACAGAGTTTTCCCAAAACTGGAGACCTCACACATTATCCTTGTTTCCCCTCTCTGATCTTCAGAAAACTTAATGTCGCAAAAAATGCAAGTTGCATTTTCCCCATTGCAAGTTTCATTACCTTGAAAACTGAAATCCGAATCGGAATCTTGGGCTAAATTGGAAACCGAACTTTCATCAGTTACCTCTATTTGTGTCGCCGAAAAACCACGTCCACGTCCGGCACCATTACTGCGTCCACGCCCCAAACCAATACCACGTCCACGGAGAAGACTCTGTCCACTTTCTTTCTTTCCCCGTCCTAGTACTTTTTGGATCGACTCCAAAAGACAGTTCTTGTAGGAAGAACCTGTTAGAAGAGCTGGTTTTGAAGCTTTTCTTCCTCGGTTCGATCTCTTTGTTTTAGGTGCTGGTATAGGGGAAATATGGTGAGGTAATATGGCATTTGATGGACCTGGTTGTGAGTCACATGATCGACTTAGTTGCAAGGCCGCTGGTGAGGGTGGCTCTGTTGTTGTATTAGGCTCGTGGGTGTCAGCAGTTATATGTACATACCTCAGGTGTGATTGTGACTGCTGTTTTGCGTGGTTGGGCTTGGGACGATACTTCATATTCCGTGTCACCATTGATATGTTGCACAGCTGAAGGATGCTCTAAAATTGCTGCTTGCTCTTCAGCAGCGAAATACGAGTCTGAAAAAATGTTTCTGTTGTAAGGATAAATACCAGTGGCCTAGAAACCGTTAATGGCTATCTGCGCAGTTGTGCACCACAGATATGCCTTCCCAAAAAGTTCTGTAGGCTTAAGGGTTTCAGTCGAATGCACCAAAAATTGTCTGATCTCTTCACTGTTATAAGTCTTAAGAGCTCCCATTAATGTTTTGTCCAAGGGTTGTAATTTATGTGTGGTGTGAGGGGGCAAGCTAATAATGGCGACATAACATCAAAATTCCGCTTGTGAGTATAGTGTCCATCGAGAATTAAAAGCACGGGTGATTCTACGGTTGGCTTTGTTTTCTCCAGAAAGTGCTTGAACCATTCTGTTAATAATTCTGATTGTATCCATCCATATGCATGAATTTTTCTCAAGGCACCAGGTGGGGCACCTTTCATTAAAACATTTGAAAAGTTCTTCCTATTGAAAATCATCATAGATGAAATGAAAGTTCCTCCCGCACTCATTGCACAAACCTCGCTCTGCTGCTGTTAACGCCCCTATCTGCTTTGTACCTTTTAGACCAATAATTTTTGGGATTTTAGTTTGAACGATAGTGAGTCCTGTTTCGTACACATTAATTATTCGATCCGGTTCATAATGGTTTTTTTTCGTAGGAACTTTGCAAAAGATCGAAGAACTCGTTAACTGATGTGCGATTGAAACCAAAAGCACGAGCATATGAGGTTTCAATCGGTTTTCTTAAAGACAATTTATCTTTATTTCTTTGAAGAAAACTATTAAGCCAGACTCTACAAGCAATTTTTTCTCGGAAAGGATTTTGAAGCCCATTTCGTATGGCAAGTAAGGCCATAGATTTTTTCTTCCATCGTTAACAAGTTTTCTTCCAGCTTTTTTTTCGAGGAACAGTGGTAACACAGGCTTCTTCCAAGTGGCTTTTTGGCCGCTAATTCGGGGCACAGTTTTACATCTTTAACTAACCTTCTTAACGTTGTTCTCGGAACGCAAAATTTGTTGGCCGCTCTAGTGTAGCCCATTTCTTTGCTTCGGACTGCCTCAACAGCTTTTCTCATTTCACCTGAGTCCCAGGCTTTCCTTTTTAAAATTGTATTGCTCGGCGGCATCTTTAAATAAAAAAATAACATTTTTTTCACATTTGGTTTACAAAAAAACTTTTTATTTCGCACTTGCATTTAAAATGGCCCCCAGCGCCATAATACATACATACATGTACAGGGGGCCAAATTAAATGCATTTCAATGTTTTTTTTATCAAGTCTAGTTTTCAAAACAACATTCTACTTTAAAGTACTCACCTTGATTTTATAAAAAATAAGTATTTATTTTACTCAAATATTTCGTGAAAGTCCGAATACGTTAACCGTCACACTCAAACTTCATCGGTAAAAGAAAGTTTTGGCTTTAACTTTGACTTCAAGTTCAAATTGCAATGTCATCTAAACGCTCAGAGCGCCAGTATTTTCAAGATAAACTATTTAAGCAGGGATGTTTGGAAATATTAAGGCTCCAAGCACATGCAGCTCATCACATAAAAATAATTAAGGGGCCAAATAATTTACAGGGGCCATATTACCGACACTTCCTCTATTCTATGCATTGAATGAACTTACAAAACCTGTACCAATTTTGATGCACACATGGAGCAGACTTAAATAAATTGAAAAAATTAAATAAACACGTCCAAACATGTTGTGAACAACATTCCGCGTTCAACTCATAAAAACTCCTTCAATTTCCTTGTGCCTTTAAAAGAAAAATGTATAATGATATAATGACATCACCCCCTTAAATTATAAACCAAACAGCGTTTTATCATTGCGATTAATTAAGTTCCATCGCATCAGCCACTAAAACAAGTGCAGCATACACCCTTCCTGAGAAACAAAGCCCCGCATATCCATTCATTATTAATTAATTGCCCTCTATGATGACTATGATATAACATTGCATCTTTTTTCTGGGCTCCTCTTTTCTCCGGGATCAATATCTTCGTACATGCAGTCTGACAATGTGCTCCCATATGAGAACGAACAGTCACTGTGTGCAATTTCCTTCGGCGGAGCTTGAAATTGGCCTCGTCGCGTCGCGTCATCCTTGTCAATGTAGCAGCGACGTCGTCGTCGTAAGCAGCGTTCCATGTTTTAATTGCATCCAATTAACCAAATGTACAAGTTGCTCCCGTCTTAGGGTGTCCACTGCACAGTGTCAGTGTACATTCGATGTCTTATTGCTATTTGACAGTAGTCGACGACGACGACGAAGAGGACCAGTCTCGATTGCCTATACCGAACCGATTGACCCATTCGGTCAATGAGTCTCACGTTAACCTTAGTTAGCCTTTCGCGTGATCGCAACCAACATCAGGGCCAGGCCGGCTGGCCGAGCCTTGATATATCAAACAGAAGCAGGCCCAGGCACACATTATCAAGAATGAAAAACAATATCATTAAATCCAATCAAGAGTCATTGATAGGAATTCAGATTGGAATAAATATTTTATAGTGCGATGCTAATGGCGTCTTTGGCCATGTTCATCATCTTGGATGCGATGTGCGATGGCTTCAACTTACTTCAAGTTTCGATCGGTGCCACTCACTCGAGCATCACACTTGTGAATAAATTTATGATTTTATTTTAAAAAGGGGGAAATACTATAACAACATTTTATCCAATTTCATTCATAAGAAGAGAAATAATAATGAAAGGCAAATGATTATACACGCGGTCTTCATCTTCATCACTTAACTGGAACTGGTGTCTCAGTCTCTGCCTGATCGACTCTCTCTGATATGCGAGTGTTCAATGTTCATTCATAAATTAAGAAAATTTGTAGCAAGCCAAAGGTCGACTGACATAAATGGCGGACGGAAGAGAACCCGTTTTCAAATGCCGTGAATAATTGATTTGTCTTTAATTAAAACGAACGGGAAATACATATATTATATGCACTCGTGATGAGTCGTCAAAGAATATATTGAAGAATTTATTTTATTTTTATTATTATTATTATGCTTCTGGTTTATGGGATCATTACAATCATAAGAAAAAGGGGTGAATGACAGTTGATGCAAGTAATGGTGGTGTCTTCTTTGATTATAAATGAACTATTTTATAGTGACACGAGTCTTGTAATAAAATGTTTGTCAATTAGTTACAAAAGTTGTTTCCGTTACATTTTATTGTTAAATTGTTTGTAGTTTTTGGAAACAAGAAAATTTTGTTTAGTTTTGTTTTTTTTTTATATACGTGACGATGACGTAAGAGTTGTCACTTGATTCGAAATGTCATAATCTCTTGTTAGATGGCGTGCGTCGTTTTTGCAAATGGCTGAATGTGTCAAATCTGCATTGACATTTGGGAAATAAAAAGATAGAAAATAAACTACAATAGAATTTAGATGATTAATATTGACCGATCTTATTGTGATTCGAGTAAACAAAGTCAAATTTATTTAGAATGGTATCTTTAAGAATGAAACCCATAATTATAATGGATTCACACCTCATCTCGCGATTTAAATCGATAAAATAAATATAAATTATATTAGATGAGAAAACCTATTGCGTGGCCAGCTAAAAATACTTTGATTAATCGATGGTCTGTGTTGTAGATGTGATTAACAAAACCACAATTAAACGTGGTACATTTATTAATATATATATTATTTTCATATATAAATATTTTTTATAGCAAGTCGTAGGGGTTATAGTAAGAGGAGAGAGAGACTTGTGAATAACTATAAACATTAAATTAAAGAGGCGGAATTAAAATAATACTCAAAAGGCAACCGCATAATAATAGAAAAAAAGAAACTAAAAATATTGGTTGTTTATTCTATGAGTTGTTTAAACAAATTAACATTGAATGAAAAACACATCATTATGCGAGGATCGCATCATCAGACTTGATTTTTACGTCAGTGATGTAATTTTCATTGTGACGCATTTTTATAATATTTGTTTGTGATTCTTTTGTTTTTATTTAGCATGTGTAACCATCTGGGATATACATACATATATATGTATCTTTCACTTTTCATTAAGAATTGTCTTGTAAGCAATTTGATGTAATTAAGTAAGATGTGGGTGGTGGGTCAATTTCATCAGAATTCAATGCCATCATCTATTTTGATTGTATTTTGCAGATATTACGAAATATTCGTTGTTAAACAAAACAACAAGTATACGCCGAAGTGAACCGTATTTAGAATAAATGTTGCAGTTTTTATTATATTTATTTTGGGAATGGATCTAATTAACTGATTCGAATGGGTTAGTACTAAAAGGTATAGTTAACAAAACATAAACGGGAAAATAGTCAAAAGTTCGACAAAGTAAGGATTTTTTTTTTAGAAGTATATTTTTAAAGAGATGTTTAAATGGCAGACATGTGCATTCAAGAGGACACAAGCGTCCACAGGTTTTTCTCAAAACCCACCTCTGTCTATTAACTCCTACTCTTACTCCCCGCGGTGAACATCGGGTGCCTAGTACCTAGTACCCCAGTGGAAAGTTGTTGGGGGCAGAGAGAGGGGGGAGAGGTGTTTCCACTAATGCACCTCACCTTATCTAGACGGCAGCGGAGGAATTCCCGAGATGGAATCAACGGTGGCGTCTACAGTTCCAGTAAGATTGAACTACTTAGTGAACTTATAGGGCTTCTTCGACACATTCGGTGCCCAGGTCTCTAAGAAGCGGTTTATACGGCTCCCCGTCCTTGGAGTAATACTAAGGATCTGGCCCTCCAGGTTGGGGTCTGTGCCGATGGGGTGACTTTCTGGCCACGTACAAAATACCTTAAGTTGCGAAGCACCAACAAGCGTCGGATACGGATGTATTCACTGTTGACAACCCACGCAGACGAAATAAGGCCAACGAACTTCGGATCTGTACGTGGAATGTTAGGTCCCTTAACAGACCAAGTGCAGCCGAACAATTAGCGGAAGCCCTAAGCTGATGCAAGGCAGATATTACAGCCATCAAAGAAGTGCGATGGGATGGACCGGGCAAACGCAAATTAAAAGACTGCAATATCTACTACGGCGACTGCTACCGAGAACAAAGACAGCGTCTATTTGGGTGTGGATTTGTTGTTGGAACTAGTCTCAGCAAAAAGTCTTGAGTTTCAACAGTGTGAGCGAGCGCATCACGACAATCCGCATCAAGGCTAAATTCGCCAACATAAGCCTAATATGCGCGCATGCCCCAACAGAGGAGAAAGATGAAAACACCAAAGACCACTACCTCGTTGTAGCCAAGGTACGGCTACGGATATCCCGATCCAAGCCAAAACAAGGAAGTACTGTGAGAAGATTCGACGTTAGACGGCTACAATCGCAAGAGACTGCCATGTCCTTTTCCGATCGAGTCTCTAATAACCTCTTAAGGAAACCTATGCTTCCTGCATTAAGCATTGAAAACCAGTGGCAACATTGCCTTGCAGCCATCAGAGATGCCGCCTCTGAAGTGCTAGGTTTCACACGGCCACCACAGCGAAACCCCTGGTTTGACGACGAATGCCGGCAAGCACACGCATCGAAACAAGAGGCATACAAAACGGGCACTGCACAGAAGGACTATAGCTGCTCACGAGCTGTACGAGCAAAAAAAAAAGAGGAACTTCGGCTTCTTAGATGGAAAAAAAGAGAGCACGAAAAGGGTGCGATCGAGGAGATAGAAGGATGTCAAAACAAGATAAAAAAAACCTCCCAAGGGTACCAGCCACAAACCGAAGCCTGTAAAGTCGATCAGGGGAACATTGTAGTAGAACCGCAGTCTTATTTGTTGAGAATATTTAAAGACCACTTCTCCAAATTATATAACGGCGACGACGAATCGAATTCCGCTGTAAAGGAGATGAAACCACTCAACCCAGGCGACGCAGATCAACTATTCCGCCTTGCCGTCCTCGACCAAGTGAGGATAGCTTTATCTAAACTGAAGTCAAACAAAGCTGCTGTCGGAAGAAAGCATGCCCGATGAGTGGAATCTCAGCATAGTGGGCCCGATACATACGAAAGGAGACCCTCTAAACTGCGCCAACTACAGAGGCATCAGTCTCCTTAACATTGCGTACAAGATCCTCTCTGCCGTATTATGTGAACGTCTGAAGCTGTTCGTCAACGACCTGATAGGTCATATCAGTGTGGCTTCAGACCAGGAAAGTCCACTATCGACCAAATATTCACACTACGGCAGATCTTGGAAAAAACCCAGGAGCTTTAAATCGATACCCACCATCTCTTTACCGATTTTAAAGCCGCGTATGACAGCATCTATAGGGAAGAGCTTTACCGAGCAATGTCTAGTTTTGGCATCCCTGTCAAACTTATCCGTTTGTGCAGAATGACGATGGAGAATGCACGCTGCTCTATCAAGGTCGGAAAAGATCTTACCGATGCATGTAAAATCACCATCTATAAGACTCTCATCATCCCGGTTCTCATCTATGGCGCTGAGGCCTGGACCCTGTCAAAGAAAGATGAGAGCGTCTTAGGATGCTTCGAGAGAAAAATTCTTCGGGTGATTTTTGGGTCCCGTACGCATAGATGGAGAATGGAGGAGAAGATATAACGACGAACTGTACGGGCTGTACAGCGACACTGACCTAGTTAGCAGAATTAAAGTCCAACGGCTTAGATGGCTAGGTCATGTAGAGCGGATGGACATCAACGCTCCAGCCCGGAAAGTCTTCGAATCCAATCCCGAGGGACGGCGCAGTAGAGGAAGACCGCGACTCAGGTGGCGCACACAGGTGGGAGAGGACTTCAACCAACTTGGCGTGCGAAACTGGAGACAGCTAGCTAGGGACCGAGCTGGCTGGAGACGCTTGTTGGTTGAGGCCCAGGTCCGCCCCGGACTGTAGCGCCACCTTAAGTAAGTAAGTAAGTAATCATCGCATAATTTTTGAAAAGTATCTACCTTTGAATCAACACTTTTGTAGTAAGTTTTGAGTTTTTAAAAGATCTATTAGCATAGATGGCAAACATTCAATAAATATTATGACACTTCAAATGACATTAGTGTATAGAATGTCAGGCCTACCAACTAAAACCACGAAATAAATAACTCTGTGCTGCTGAATGATATAAACGTCAGAAAAATGCTCCAATTATTGATCGCAATCTTTTTCAAGTTCTTTAAATGACTATTTGGCTTATTATCAGGAAAATATGTGAAATATGTAGGTTTTATAGGGAAGATATAAAACACATTCGTTTTTAAGCCTAGTACATACTTCCTCGTGAAGTGAACGTTCGTCAGTGGAGAAAATGAACTTTTGACATTGCTCACTGGTACACACTTGTGAGTACACGTTGTGAACATTAGACTTCAGCTTCACCAACAGTTCCCGTACATTTTGCACGTGAATTGCCCGTGAACGAAAACTCTCCATTTTGTTCTCCACTCAGCTTCACGAGCAAGTTCACGGGTGAACCAAAAACTGAAATTTGTATGGGTTCACGAGATGGTTCACAAGTATGTACTAGGCTTTAAACTGTAATTTTGTTTTGATATTATTTTTATTTCATTTGAAATCCTATAAGTTCATATATTGCTAATGTACACATTCTGAAAATGGTTTAAAATTTGTAAATCGCATTTTCACTTCGATGAAGTGAAAATAATGAAAATTTAGTATGCTAAATGTCTTAGATGACTGTTTGGAAGATTGACATCGGTAAAAGAACTTTTTGTAAAACTAAGCAACAAAATATTTCTCAAAAGTTTTTAACCTTTTATTTACATCAAATTTTCTTGATTCTTGATGGCTGAAACACAAACACGCTTTAGCTTCGGCTTCAACTGCGTTACGTTGAGCCAATGGGAATCTCTCCAAAAGCAAATGCATTTTGTTCGTTGACTTTTTTACAGCACTGTTGAGCTTCCGTTTGGAGTCACATTACGTTATTTCTTTACGATTGTCAAATGAAACGTTAGGTCAAAGCTTTATTGTGATAGCATGCATTGAATTCCTCGCTGAACTCGTAAACGTCAGGCAAAGCCGAAGATGAAGCGTATTTGTGTTTGCGCTCAGAATAAAATAATTGAACAAACCTATTTGAGTCCTCAACACAAGCATAAAAATCTTTATCATTTGCTTTCTTCAATAAATAATTTAAATACTTGTCTGTATTTTTTAGTTTTTTCTTTTTAATTATATTTCTTGTTTATCTAGATGAAAATGAGAAGTAAATGGACAAAATGTCAAATAACGACAGCTAAATGCTCATTTGTGTTTTAAAAGTAATTCTTAGCACACTTTGTCAAGAGGATGTTCGGAGCATGCTTGACATGCTCGGACTCTGTTCGGAACTCTTTTTTGAACTAAAAAAGATAAACGCCTATTCTTTTGAAAATCATTAAACACGTGTCTCTAAATAAAATCTCAATAAGGACTTTATGTCAATTGAATCGGAAATTATTATATGGCTAGTGGAATAGCTGTTTGACTTTAACAGATCTCCAAAAAAATCACAGCTAGTAGAAATTGTATTTAGTTTTTTTTTGACTAACTTTACTTAGAGCTAATCTAATTAACTTAGAGCTTCAATTAAAAAATATAACTGACAATAATAGGCGCTATAAACTTTTATAAAATCATCACGTTTTGATATTCTTCCGGTCATTATTCTACAAAACGGAAACCATTTCCCTATTTGTCATCAAAATTATGTTTCATAATTTAAAAATTCTAATGAAATCAATTAATTCAATTTAATTGCAATCGACTAGCACTCCAGTCATATAACACGTCATATTAACATTACGATAACAATGAACAATATGATAAGTAGTATGAACGCACCATTACCTTTCGTTTATAGAAACTGTCAATATAACGAGTAATAGATTGCATTTGATACCTTTCATAATTTGCATACTCGTACATGTATACATCTATAGGAGAGTAATATACAGTTGTGGCCAAAATAATAGGGACATTTCTCACTGCTGGCCTTAATTGTACACAAACAAAAAACAGAGAATTATTAAATAGAAGTTTACAATAAAGGTGGTCAAAATAATAGGAACACTTGAAAAATAATTCCAGGTATACATTTTTATGCAGAATTTTTTGATTGACTTTGATATACGAGTATGTCAATTTTTTCTTTATAAATATAACTATTTACATAAGGAGCAGTCAAATTAAAAATTTAAAACATCTTTAAGTAATTTTAGAACTGCATAATATAGACTCACCCACATTAAAAAATATTATTGACTCAAGTTTCCTAAAAACATATTATTATTATTATATGTCTTCAAACTGTTTTTATCTTGCAGGAAATGTTGTTATTAATAGTTATTAAGACCTTTAGACAGATAGACACGAATGAGAAGTTACCAGCTTCTTTTTTAAAATTTAAAAGAAGCGCTCACATTTCTTGACAGCCTTTTCAGAAGCATTTAGCAAATGGACTCCGATTCCAAATTAAGAATTATTTACGAAATACAACAAACTTTTCCATCTAGCTTGGTCCCTACTCCCTAGCTATATGTCTCCAATTTTGCGCTCCAAGTTGGATGAGGTCATCTTCCACTTGTGCGTGCAACCTGATCCGCGGTCTTCCTCTACTGCGCTGTCCTGTGGGTGTGGATTCGAAGACCTTCCAGGCCGGTGCATTGGTTTCCATGCGCTTTACGTGACCCAGCTATCTCAGTCGTTGGACTTTTACCCTTCTTCTTCCCGTACAGCTCGGCGTTCCATCTTCTCCTCCACTCGCCTTCGATGCATAGGGACAGTAGATTACACGAAGAAACTTTTCTCTCGAACCGACCCAAGGTTATATATAGCAACACTTTGGTCCCTCGAGAGAGGACTTTACCACTCAATTGCTTTTTTAGTCCAAAGAAACAGCGGTTAGCAAGAGTTATTCTGCATTTGATCTCAGCGCTGGTGTTGTTTTCTGCGTTTACAGCGGAGCCTAGGTAGACGAAGTCCTTGACTACCTTAAAGTTACGTCTGTCGATGGTGACGTTTTGACCAAGACGGCGGTGTTGTATGTTCTTTCTTGATAGTATAGCATGTACTTTGTTTTGCCCTCATTAACCGTTAAGCCCATTTTTGCTGCCTCTGCCTCAATACTCACAAAAGCCCCATTGACATTACTCTGAGTTCTTCCGATTATGCCAATGTTATCAGCATATGCTAGTAATTGGACAGACTTTTGAAATATAGTGCCTCTAGTGCTGACGTGAGAGCTCTGCACTATTCTTTCAAATACGATGTTAAAAAAATCGCATGACAGCGCATCACCTTGTCTAAACCTTTTTGACATCAAAAGGTTCTGTTAAGTTGTTTCCAATCTTTATGGAGCAGCGTGAATTCTCCATGGTCATTCTGCACAAACGGAAGAGTTTGGCAGGGATGCCAAAACTAGACATGGTCTAAAGCTCGTCTCTGTAGATGCAGTCATATGCGGCCTTGAAGTCGATGAAAAGATGGTGGGTGTCGATTTGGTGGTCTTGGGTTTTTTCCAGGATCTGCCGTAATGTGAATGTTTTATCGACTGTGGACTTTCCTGGTCTAAAACCACACTGATAAGGACCTATCAGGTTGTTGATGATGGGCTTTTGCAGTTTAGAGGGTCCCCTTTTTTCGGGATCGGGCAAACAATACTGAGGTTCCATTCATCGGGCATGCTTTCTTCTGACCATATCTTACAGATAAGTTGGTGCATGCTCCCAACCAACTTATCTCCAACTGCTTTAAAGAGCTCGGCATTCAAGCCATCCGCTCCAGCGGCTTTATTAGACCTCAGCTTAAATATGGCAATCTTTACTTCGTCTAAGTCGGGAGGACGGGATTGTTGGCTTTCGTCGTCTATGTTGAATGGATCATCCTGTCTGACAGCGGAATTCAGTTCGTCGTCGCAGTTATACAGTCTGCAGAAGTGGTTCTTCCATATTCTCGGCATTGACTGCGAATCCACTATGATGCTTCCACTTTCGCCTTTGCAGCCTTCCGTTCTAGGTTTATGTACTTGTAAATTTCGTTTCACCTGTTTATAAAAGTTTCGAACTTCTTTCCTGCTTTTAAACCTCTCAACATCTTCGACCGCACGCTTCTCATGCCCTATTTTTTTCCTTTTGAGAAGTTGGCGTTCCTCTCGCCTCTTTTGCTCATAGAGCTCATGAGCAGCTCTCGTCCTTTTATGCACCGCAGCTTTGCATGCCTGTTGTTTAACTGCATTTGCTTGCCGACATTCCTCCTCAAAACCAGGGGTTCCTTGTTGGTGGCTGTTTGAAACCCAGCACATCAGAGGCGGCTTCTCTGATTGCATCTTGGGAATGCTGCCACTGGTTTTCGATACAATGTGTTGGCGGCAGAGAAATTTGAGAGAGGTTACTTGTAACTCGGTCGGAAAAGAATTTGGCGATCTCTTGCGATTGTAGCCGTTCGACGTTGTACCTTCTCCCAGGATCTCCATGTTTTGCCTTGGGTCTGGAATCTCGAAGTGTTACCTTGGCTACAACAAGGTAGTGGTCTGAGTACATGTTAGCTCCTAGGAAAGTTCGTACATCCATGATGCTGGAAGCGTGTCTGGCGTCGATCGCAATATGGTCAATCTGGTTGACAGTAGATTGATCTGGAGAACTCCAAGTTCCTTTGTGGATGTTGAGGTGTGGTAAACGCGTACTGGCTACCATTACGTTTCACCCCGCAGCAAAATCTATGAGCCTGAATCCGTTGTCGGAAGTGTTGTCGTGCAGGCTGTTCTTCCCGATTATTCCACCAAAGATGTCTTTCCTTCCTAGCTTGGTATTTAAATCGCCCAGGACAATTTTAATATCGTAGCTAGGACACTGCTCTTTGCTGTTGTCATCTTTCTCTTCTGTGGGGGCGTGCGCGCATATCAGGCTAATGTTGCCGAATTTAGCCTTGATGCATATGGTCATGAGGCGCTTATTGATGCACCTATAGCAAGGCCTGTAGCGCCACCTTAAGTAAGTTAGTAAGTTATAAAATATTTTCCATTAATATAAAATAGTTATATTTTGGATTTGTTGCCCTACATTACAACTGCCAAAGTTATAATTACCAAAAACTAAGTTGTGTCCCTATTATTTTGCCCATAGCTGTATAATTTTGTGAACTTATATGAAAGAGGTAGGTAACGAGGTATTCATATTTATGTTTTTATTTTATTTTTCTAAACTCTCTATCATGGCAGGAAATTGATATACCTTACCTACTAAATAGGTATAACGCTTGCTCGTACTCCAACTGACGGAATATAAGAAGTAATTATGCTAATTTAAATGCATGCCATCGCAAGTAACTAAAAACTGTCCGCTGTATATAAAGCCATATGTTATGTAGCTACCTTACTACCTTATAGAATAAAAAAGAAAACAAAACAATGTGTAAGGGAAACTTATACACTACCGCACCGACCGACCGACCGTCCAACCAACCGTCCACGTCCGTGCCGTCATTCACCACATCAATTCTGGAATTTATCAATTGTCGGGCCGCCCGCTTTGTAATAGGAAACTCTGTTGTTTATACTTTTTTTTTTATTAATTAATAAACCAAAAACTAAGGGAACAACAAAAACCTTCTCAAGTCAAGGTCAGTGGCGGGGAGAGAGAGAGAGCGTCAGTGAGAATAGCAAAGATGAGAGGGAGAGAGAGAGATGGGAAATCATGAATTATAAAGGCCATCTTTAAAAGAGTGGGTTTGACAGAACGGAAGAAGATGCATTCCATTGATCGGTTTCTATACGTTCATGTTCATATTCGAGTTGCGAGTTTACCTAGAAAAGGTTGCTCTATGTAAAGGTATGTGGCTGTATAGTTGCTTGAACCTTGCACGATTTTAATATCAAAAGCACCCATACCTGTAGTTACAGCTTAGAGGTTAATGAAAGCATCAGAAATTAGTTTTGTTGTTAGCAAACGTGTGGTGTGACTAGACTACATATTTAAACTTCAATTATTGCAAATTGTTCAATGACATGCAATGTAAGGCATACCAATGAATTTGGAACACAAGTTCTTTCTCAGGCTTCCCGCATACCAAATTAAAGATCTTGGTTTGTTATTATTTGTATTTTATTTGAAATAAATGATCAAGATTAGAATATGAACAGACATCGCTCAAAAGTCAAAGTCAAATACATACTCCAAGTGTGAGATGTCAAACTTTACCTATAATGACTGCGTTCAATCTCGAATTGCATAGAGTATTCTAGACAGGTGAACTTTATAAGATACCTTATTGAACGCAGTTGTATGCCTAAATTGAGATAGGTGGCTAAAAATAAAAACTACTGTCACAAAAAAAACAAGGTCTAAAATTATTGTAAAATAATGTTTTTAATGGGTTATTTTAATAATTCAATGAATTTTTATCAAACAACATTATAACTTTGAAATTCATTTTCAGGCTCCTTCAAATTAAACGATATGTTGAATCAGATAACCACTTGAACGAGAAATTGTTGGGTACCTTTGTATTCCTTTTTGACATCTCAGTTCTTTTGGATTAGCTGTTCTTTTGCACGTAAACACTAACAGAAAGTTATTAACTTCCCATATAGGAAGTTATTGTAATGGGTCCGATTGTCAAATTGAAAATTTTCCGTACGTCCGTACGTTGGCGACGTTTTTTCGTCTTCCATAGCTCAAGAACCAGAAGAGATATCGACTTCAAATAAATTTTGTTATACAGATAATAAGGCAGAAAGATGCAGAAAGGGCTCTCAAGAAAATTGCGTGGGTGGTTTTTTTACCATAGCAGTTTGAAAAAAAGGTGAACATTTTGGTAAACCCTAAACATCTTACGAACCAAAAACGCTAGAGACTTGAATTAAATTTTATATAATATATTGTATCGTGATATCAAAGAAGTATATTTTTTGAAAAAAAAATCCATCATACGGTTTTTTTTATAAATCAAAAAAACTGAAAAAAAAATTTGTCACCTCCAAAATTTGACCACTAAAATATGATTTCATCTCCAAAACAACTTTGTGCAACGAAGAATAATGTTTTTGACATCTGATAAAATTTTGAGAAAAATCGAATTGACATTTTTGTTTATAAAAAATAAAAATCTAAAAAAAACATTACTCAAAGTTGGTAAAAATTGAACATCGATTCAAATATCTTTTCAAAAACTTGAAATTTAGGCTTAAAACTTATTTTATATTATAAGAAATATTGCTTTCAACATTCTGAAAAATTTTGAGAAAAATCGAATTGATAGTTTTTCTTACAAAAAATAAAAACCTAAAAAAATTAATAAAAGTTGGTAAAAATTGGTTTTCGACTCAAAAATCTTTTCAAAATTTTTAGATATTGGCTCTAATTTACCTTTATTTTTCAAAAAATATTGTTGTCAACATTCAGTAAAATTTTGAAAAAAATCGAATTTACAGTTTTTTTTACAAAAAATTAAAAACCGAAAAAAATTAGCAAAAGTTGATAAAAATTTACTTTCGACTCAAATAGCTTTTCAAAAATTAAAAATATTGGCTTCAAACTTATTTTATTTCACAGAAAATATTGTTTTCGATATTCAGAAATTTTTATATAAAAATCCAACAGTCCGGTTTTTTTATAAAAAAATAAAATCTAGACAAACTTTTAAGCAAGACAAATCGACTGACGGGATGGGAAGTTATCAGTGTGGGTCGCATCACAGCCTCTTTTTTTGACATTCTATCTGTATAAGATTGAATACAGCCAATAATATAGTGAAACACCATAGAATATGACACATGCCTAACATTGAGATTAGTTTAGGTGATGAACCGTTTCGTTAAGTTTTATTAACTTTCACGAGGTATAGCGAAAACGAGTAAAATGGCTCCAAAATAAGTACTAAGTTACCGAAGTTACCCATTAATGCATTGTAGCTGTTTGATTTAACGACAACTCTTGATAACTTTTCCTTTGATATTTGACATTAGCTTTGGTTAAGTTTATTGCTTGTTATGTGGACTCTCATTCAATTTCATATATTTTTCGTTAAGTAGTGCATTGAAGAGTGTTATTAGTTCTGGTTTTGTTTTTAATTGTTTATCAGAAAATGTGTGTAATTTACGTAATAAATATTTTCGGTTTTGTTTTTGTTTCGGAATTTATAATGGTTTCAGTTGAAATAAACTATTTTAGGACTGTTTTGACTGAAAACATTGCATATAGAGTTGAATATTATTTGTTTATGAAACCAACAAAAAATTACAGAAAGATGAAAATATGTTTTCATAGTTTCCTCATTTTAAGTGTAATAGAGTTATGAAAAAATAATAATAACAGTTTTTCGAGTTTGACATTATGGATGAGCTCACACTTTTCATAAAAAGGTTTGTTTCATACTTTGAATTTTTGTGAATTTTAGTTCCGAATTTGGTAAATTTAATTTTTTGTACATGAATTTTCTGATCAGAGAAAATCATTGGGTCCAGGCTACACACAAGATTGTATATAGAATTCAGAACCAGAGCATTAAACTAAAAGAGTACTATTTTACTCTAACCGAAAATGTTTGATTTTTGTTGAAAGTTAAGTTGAGATCAAATTGTACTGATTTGTATAATGTTTGATGTATTGAAAATAAATATTATTACTGTTCAGAATCTTAAAACATCAGGTTATGGGCCTTATCACGATCTAAATACAAAATAATAAGGAATTTTGTATTGAGAAAAGATGTCTGAAACGAAATTCAGCATTGAAAAGCTTCGGGGAAGCGAAAACTTCGAAGACTGGAAATTTTCCGTTAAAGCTTTTTTCCAAATGAAAGGACTTCGGAAGGCTGTTTCTGATAGTAGTGAGACGAAGAAGGAGGCAACGAAGCTCTTAAGCGCAAAATCGGAGCGGAGTTTGTTGTAAGATCCATTTATCCTCATATAAGACATTGCAAAAGCGCTAAGGAGATTTGGGATTTTCTTTTTGAAAATTTTTCAAGATTCTGGTCTTGAGAGAGAAATTTCTCTACGGTAGATGCGTACGTTAACGATGTTTTAAATACATCGAACAAGCTCAGGTCTGTTGGTATTAACCTAGATGAAGAATGGATAGGATCAATGCTTTTAGCTGGTCTTCCCGAAGAAGCCAATGATAATGGGAATCCAAAGCTCATTCTTATTACCGGAGACAGTATTAAAACCAAACTTCTTCAAGACGTTAATATTAAGATGAAGAATATTAAGATGAAGAAGATTCTAGCAGATGCAGGCATTCAACATCAAACAACGATTCCATATTCTCCACAACAAAACGGGTTGGCAGAAAGAATGAATAAAACTATAATCGAAAAAGCGCGTTGTCTTCTCATCGAGTCTGGTTTACACAAACGTTTTTGGGCTGAAGCTGCAAATACGGCAGTTTATTTAACGAACAGAACACCTTGCAAAGGTACAAAAGAAAAAACACCTGAAGAAATCTGGAGTGGAAGAAGAGTGAATCTGCAGCATCTTAAAGTTTTTGGTTGTCAAGCAGTTATTCACATTCCAAAAGAAAAACGGAAGAAACTCGATGCCAAAGGAAAAGAAGTCATTTTTATCAGATACGATACGGATACTCAAAATTATATCGCTTCTATGACGTTAAGAAAAAAGAAGTCATAATAAATCGAGAAGCAGTTTTCCATGAGCAAATTTTTCCAAAAGATGGTGAGACAGAGGTTTTTGGATGCTCAAGTTGATTTCATTGTTGAAGAATCTTCAGAAGGAATGAGACAATCTACCAGAATAAGAAATCCACCTGAAAGATACGGTTATCTATCGTACGTGGCCAGCAACAATAATGAAGATCTAAAGACAGTCGCTGAGGCAATGAAGAGCGACCATATGTCTAATTGAGAAAAGCTATACAGCTCTTTTGAAAAATGGCACTTGGGAAATAGTTTCTTTACCAAAAGGAAAGAAAGTCATAAATTCCAAACACATTTAAGACGAAAAAAGATGCAAGTGGTAATGTCGAAAAACATAAAGCTAGATTGGTCGTAAAGGGGTATTCGCAACCTCAAGGGATCGATTATCAAGAAATATTCGTAAGGAACACGTCCATAAGGGTACTTTTAAGTTTGGCTGTACGATATGATTTGGATATCGATGAAATGGATGTTGTGACTGCTTTCCTGCAAAGTGAACTTAACGAAGAAATTTACATGAATCTCCCTGAAGGTTTTGATAATGTTCAAAATAAAGTATGTAAACTCAAGGAATCACTGTAAGGTCTCAAACAAGCTAGCAGAGTTTGGAATAAGAAATTGGATGAAACTTTAAAGAAAATTGGACCTAAACAATCAATAACCGATCCGTGTATTTATTACAAGACAAACAGCACATTTAAAACTGTCGTCGCTATTTCCGTAGGCGACATACTGATTTTTACAAATAACAAAGATGAAAAAAGAATTAGGAAGGGAAGGCAAAGTCATTCGAGATGAAAGATTTTGGAGAAACTAAATTGGTGCTTGGTATGCAAATAGCTCGCGATCGAGAAAAGAGAAAGTTATGGATAGACCAACGGACATACTTAAAGAATATTCTCAAGCGGCTCAACATGGAGGATTGTAATCCGATATCCACACCCTTAGAATTTAACCAAAAGCTTATTAAAGAAACACATCAACAAAGCAAACACGAAAGTGATTACATGAAAACCGTTCCATATCAAGAAGCTAGCACAAGTAAGTCGCCCAGATTTAGATTAAATAATAATCCTTCAAAATCTCATTGGATAGCGGTTAAACGACTTTTTCGTTATATAAAAGAAACAATAAATTACAAGCTAGAATACACTTGAGACATTGAAGGATGTTTAGAAGGACTTTCGGATGCTGACTGGGCTAGTGACTCAGATGACAGAAAATCAACTACAGGTTATCTCTTTAAATACCAAGGAGGACCTATTTCGTGGAATGCAAAGAAACAACCTACTGTCGCTCTCTCCACCACAGAGGCTGAGTATATGGCCTTAGCCTCAACATCTCAAGAAACACTTTGTTTTTTAATAATAGAAATTTTCAATGACATAAGTGAACTGTCAAAAAAATCAATTATCGGTTTCAATAATGATAATAAAAACTAATGATAGCTATTTGTCTTGTGTCAGTTTCAAAAATAAATATGGTTCCTATGAATTTTCAATTTCCACTGATATCCATTTTTAAGAGATCAATAAACAGCTGGACTTGAATTTTGCAGTTTTGCTCCAACAGATAATACTTCAAGGTTTATTCATTTCTTCATTTTCAAGTTGATTGCGCTGGAATTTGACACCTGTCAAACTCAACTGTCATTTGAAATGCTTCTTACAATTAATTTATTGGGAAAAACTACTTGAAATTAGTAGAAAACTGGTAATTTCTATTGATAGTATTGAATTCTTCAGATTAAGTGCGTTTTTTGGTATTCCATATATATTGCAGTGAGAAATTGCCAACAAAACGATCCGCAGTAGCCAGATTTTTGTATTTAAAAATTGGTACAACTGAAAGAAGATCTGTCAGAATAATAATAAACAAACACACAAATGGACGAAAGTTTGAAGCTCGCCTCAATTCTTTATGTACCTGAACCGAGTTGAAATGAGCTTAATTCGCCTCGATTCCTGTCCGATAATGCATTATAGTCTGTTTATTTGTATGTTTGTGTACAAAAAATATAGGTTTGTTTAATCAAATTTAAAAAAAAATTGCACATAGAGTAGGTAGCATATTCTTATATAGTGCTGAACAATTCAGGTCTTGATTGTTTAACACGAATCAGACTATCCCACTTGCACTTCATAAGAAACATCGAAAAACCATTTCCATTTTAGAAAGTGCTGTCAAACTTAATAATTTTTAAATCTTCTTATGCGGTGGACACACCAAAAAGATTTATTTAATCTAAACTGAGATAAACCATTGGTGGAAACATATCAAAAGTTAATTATCTTTTCTATGGTTTTCTTTTGCAAAAGCCCAGCTAGTCCATTTTCATTAACAAAACTAAATAATATAAACATTAACAGATTGATTTTTTCCCCAATGAAAAACACATACATAATTCCAAATGCACAACTACTCAACGAACACAGCCATTGAGATACAAATGCAATATCAATCGTTTCAGCATTTGAGAAATAAATCACTTAAGATTTATTCGAGACTCGTATAAATGTCAAAAACCCATCCATAGCAAGACTCTACTATAGCTTTTATCGGTGTTATTCATACTATGGATAGTGTTTTTGTTATTCGTGTTAAATCTTACTATACTATGGATAGATTTTCCAACAAAACACGGGTATTGTTTTCCTTTTGTTGAAACCACCTACAAATATATTCCTATGTTTCGCAATTTATTTTATAATTTCTTTCAAATGAAATAAATTATTTTAAGACCATTTTGACTCAAAACATGACATATGGAGTTGAATATTATTTGTTTATAAAACATCCAAAAAAGTGTTGAAAGATAAAAATATGTTTTCATAGTTTCCTCATTTTGAGTGAAATAGAGTTATGAAAAAAATAATGATAAAAAGAACAGTTTTTCGAATTTGACATTATGGCTGAGCTTACACTTTTCATAAAAAGTTCTGTTTTATGCTTTGAATTTTTTCGAATTTTAGTTTAGTTCCAAGTTTAAGAGGAGAATTCAGAACCAGACCATTAACCTAAAAGACAACTATTTTCCTGTCAGTTAAATATTGAATGATCAACTCCAACCTTAATTTTTGTTTTTAATGAGAAATTTTATCCCGAATAGGGTGAAATCTATCAAACCCAAAGAGAACTCATGGTTTGATTCGAGCTGTAAAGAGGTTATTAGGATCAGAGATGTAAGTTTCCGTTGTTAGAAAGCCAACCCGACTGAGGAAAACCGGAATAAGTTCAAACAAGCTTGGAAGACCTGTAATGGTCATATTCGACGAACCAAATTTTTGCATGATCAGAAATTAAGGCAAAAAATACTACAATGTCCCAAAGGTAGTAAAAATTTCTGGTCATTTGTAAAGAACGTACGAAACACCACGTCATCTTCGGTTTCAAAGCTCGTCCACAATGACACTCCCTATGTAAGCTCGATTGATAAAGCCAATTTGCTTGCAGCACATTTTGCTGTTAATTCGACGCTACCGGATAGTGTCATGAGTCCTCCTGTTCTTGAGAGCGTAAATGATTCTATGGGACGAATCTTCTTTCGCACTCGTGCCGTCGAAAGAGTACTGAAAGACCTTGACATACACAAATCCGCTGGCCCGGATAGTATTCCCCCTATTGTTCTGAAGAGGTGTTCTTCAACGCTGGAAAAACCACTGCATACGTTTTTCCATCTGTCCTATTCTAAAGGGCTCTTCCCGAGTGGATGGAAAAATGCATTTGTCCAGCCTGTCCCTAAAAAAGGCGAATCCTCCTCTCCCTCAAACTATCGTCCAATTGCACTTACGTCCCTTCTTTCCAAGGTCATGGAAACGCTGATTAATTTTCAGCTTAAGAAATATCTTGAAGAACGGAAGCTTCTTAATGACCGACAGTATGGCTTTCGTAGCAATAGGTCCACTGGTGATCTCATGGTTCATCTCACCGAACAGTGGAACAAATCTTTACATCGTTTTGGAGAAAGTAAGATTATTGCACTTGATATTTCAAAAGCATTTGATAGAGTTTGGCACCAAGCTCTCTTATCGAAAATGCGTGCTTTTTTTATTGATGAATCTCTTCTTCGTTGGATTAGAAATTACCTTTCTAACCGTTCAATACAAGTTGTATTGGATGGTTTCATGTCTGAAATTCATAAAATAAATGCTGGTGTACCCCAGGGCTCCGTTTTGTCTCCGACTCTCTTCCTTATATTCATAAACGATCTCTTGTCTGTCACTTCTAATCCATTAAACTGTTTTGCCGACGACAGAACCCTCAGCTTTTCATATTCGTTTCTAGATTCATATCCTTGTCCTTCGAATGTGGAATTTCAACGGCAGCGTATGATAAGCTCATTAAATTCTGATCTTGACAGCATTGTCCAATGGGGAATCAAAAACCGTATAGAATTTAATGCTTCCAAAACTCAATGCTGTCTCCTGTCGTTAAAGCATAACCCATCCCCGATGCCGCTATCCATGAGCGGCACTTGCATCCAGGAAACTAATCAACTTTCAGTACTTGGTATGAATATCACAGATCACCTCTTATGGAATGATATCATATTCGATATCGCCAAAAATGCTGCCAGATGCTTAGGATTTCTCCGAAGATGCAAGAAATTTTTCATCCCTTCTGATCTGGTTATATCCGTCCAAAGCTTGAATATAATTCGCATATCTGGGCAGGTGCCCCCAAAACAATTTTAAATCTCTTGGATAGAATTCAAAAAAGGGCTTTAAAAATGATAAGCGACAGAACTATAATCGAAACAGTTACATTGCTAGAACACCGTCGTAATGTTTCATGCCTTTCGTTATTTTATAGATATTTTTACAAACAATGTTCTGTCGAATTAGCCAGTTGCATTCATTCGATCAGCTGTTATTTGACATGTAAAACACTAAAAAAAAGGTATTCGGTTCGAATACCCATCTGTCCGATTTCTTCATTTTCAAGTTGATTGCGCTGGAATTCGACATCTGTCAAACTCAACTGTCATTTTAAAGCCTCTTACAATTAATTTATTGGTTAAAACTACTTGAAATTAGCAGAAATCTTGATAATTTCTATTGATAGTATTGAATCCTTCAGATTGTTTTCCTTTTTGTTGAAACCACCTACAAATGTATTCGCAATACTTTAATGACTTTATTTTTGAAAACATTTCGTGAAATGAATGTTTTTCTATTTATTAGACAGATTTTATATTGAATCAATTATCAATTATTAAAACCTTTCCTATATTAAGATATTTGTTTTTCTATCTTTCACTCGCCTACACGACTTCTTCCCTTTTTGCTAAAAATATAAGCCTACAACTTATTTTCGTAACAAAAATTCAATTTTCTACTGAACACCCCACCCCCATTTGTAAGCTTATCCATGTTTTTTGCACAATAATTGCAAAATCAAGTAGATATGTTTTGGAAGCAAGATACTTATGTATATCAAAAATTGATTGCAAAAAGAAAAATAAACACACGCATGCTGCCTTCAGAAATATGTGCACCTACTCAGAGTAAAGGTACTCGTAAATACCTAAAGAACAAACAACCAAATAAAAAACAAGTATTTCCTCTCCAGCGACGGTCTGCACGTGGGTGTCACCATTCACATTTTTCTTCAAAAGTGGCTTGAAACGTATAGAAGACATATATGTCGGTACAAATTCAAAATACCCACTACCTATTGCTGCCTTATAACCACCTCCACCTCATCATGCCTAATACACTCTACCAACTCCATGCAGTAACTAAGTATTTTGTCTTGAAAAGAGAAAGAGGACCCTCGCCCTCATGCGGCTTAAATCCCCAACAAGCTTGAACATTCAAAACAAACAACCCGGGCCATTCAAATATTTATATCATACAAAATAAAAATCACAAAAAATGAGCAACGAACGCCATCTGTCGTGCACAGACTGGCACTGGAACAAGCTCAAAAGATGTGTAGGCTGAAATATAAAGATACAGAGGTTTGAGTGCGGATGGAGTAGGTTATGTATACCCACCGGCCATCACCACCATCATCGCCACGCCATTCACCAGTCCAGTTCGCTGTTCGAGCCGAGCCATCAGTTCCACCGGAATAACCACTCCAAATAAATGTGGCTAACAGTTTTCTTTTAAGGTAGCAATAAACCCAATAAAAGCCATTTGGCCATATTGGTTTAGTTTGGTCTTTAGTAAATATATCTATCTACTCGTACAATGTATTTACATATCTAAAAGTTACTACGATAGATTTCAAAACCTACACTACGAATACACTCTGGAGCTAAAGCTTAGCAGTTAGATATATTATCTATATCTAGAGCTCGTTGAGAATGAGTATGAGGATGAGGAATATGAATGGTGTGGGGCTAGAGCTGAAATTTCATTCATAACATTTTTAGCATGCGCACTAAAGTGACGCGTGCTATGTGTGGGCGATGATGTTGAATGCTATTTGGATGTGCGTTACGTTGGATCCAAGTAAATGTAGTGAAATGTAAGTCTTGGTAGTTTGGGTTTTGGAGTACCTAGGGGTCCAACTGTAGGTACTATCAATTCGGAAGCTAAAACTTATTATGTACATAGATAACCATGGGTTGGGTTTTGGATTTGGGTGCAGGTAAACAAAGCCGACGAAGACGACGACTACGTTGGAAAATATATTCTCATTTTGTGTTTGAGAATTCCCTCAGGTAGATTTTCTGTTGTTACCATAAGACCGATATAATATACCTAAGGCCTTACAGGTACACGTGTTGGAATGTCCATTTCATAAAGGTAGGTAGGTAGGCATTATGTAAAGATAAGGAATAAAACTGAGTCTCTAGATGTTGCTTATTCTGGCTGACTCATTTACGTTCTTACAAAAACAAGCCCTAAGAAAAAAGAGAACCATTTCAAACTTACACTTAACTTAAAGCTTTTTAAAAAGATAAAAGGATCCACCAGGTACGTACATTTATTTTTTTAATCCATGATAAAATAAAAAATAACATGTCAAATCATTAAACGTCAAACAATGAAATGTCAAATTATGAAACGTTACCTTAATGGCTAAATCACAAACGCGCTTCAGCTTCGGTTTCGTCTGCGTTACGGTGGGCTTGCTTCGAGGTTGTTTTGAATGACATTTCTATTATTTCATCCCTCCAAAGAGCAAATATTTTGTTTGTTGACATTTTTTTACAGCTGTTGGGCTGTCAGACAAAGCAAATGTTCAGATAATTGAACTAGAACCTCCGTTTGGAGTCACATGGCTTTACATTACGTTCTTTTCCTTACGATTGTCAAACGAAACGTGAGGTCGAAGCTCCATTGTGATAGCATGCATTGAACTCCTATGGCTGAACTCGTAAACGTCAGGCGAAGCCGAAGCTGAAGCGTGTTTGTGTTTCAGCCATAAAACATTCATATCTGAACACTGTAACAGATGTACGCAAACAGATGTGTACAAAAAATGCTTTTCGAAATCAAAATCCAGATTTTGTAAGTTTAATTTTTTTCTATGACATTTGTTCTGATTGCAGTAAATCAATGGACCTAGGGTAAGCTTGAAATAAGAACCAAAGGATTAGCTTCTTCATAATTATTAATTTTTAATAAATTGTACAAGTCAAGAAATCATTTAAAATGATCTACAGATTTTGACAGACAGAATTTTGGATGAGTCATACATAACTTAAAGCTTTTTAATAAGATAAAAGGATTCACCAGTTACATTAATTTATTTAATCCATAATAAAATGAAATGTCAAATAATAAAACGTCAAACAATGAAATGTCAAATTATGAAATGTCAACCTTAAAAGATTCAAATCTGAACACTGTCGCAGACGTACGGAAACAGATGTGTAAAAAAAAACAGCTTTCGAAATTTCACATTACGGTTGAGCAAACACGTTTCATCAATAGGTCTGTTCTATACCTTGCATTTCTGTGAATTTTAGTTCCAGATTTTGTAAATTTTATTTTTTTTTCTATGACATTTGTTCTGATTGCAGTAAATCACTGGACCTAGACTAAACTTGAAATAAGACCCAAAGGTCGACTTTTAAAAAGTCGAGAAATCATTTAAAATGTTTTACAGATTTTGACAGCCAGAATTTTTGATGAGTTGCTAGCATTGTCTAGTGTCGGGGTTTGACAGCTCAAAGAATTTTTCCAGAACAATTCTCATTTTTCATGTTAATTAGACTTTACTGATTTTTATTATGCATCTATAAAGGACCCCTTTTACGCCATGAAACTGATTTTTCTTTCACTTTTGTTTTGTTAGAAATAAGGTACGAGTAAAAAATATGTCTGTTTGCCTGGCAGTGCCATCTTTTGAATAAAGAGAATCTTCCAAAGAGAAAATTCCACCCACCTTAAATAATCAAAATTTAATAATTTTCACCAAAAAACTAAATCCTTTTACTCTCTATATTCTACACACCAATACCCAAATACAACGCCCACGAATACATTTAGAGGAAAGTAAATATACGTACCTTCTCTTTCTACGTCTTCCTCTCTACGTTCTCATCAAAATAGTCAATAACAATATTCATGAATATGTACAAAATGTTTCATTCAAAAGCCAAGCAAAACGCTCTTTCTCTTTATCGAACCAAACACCATCTAGCTTTAACTTCAATACATAATAGTTGTTTTCTATATGTATATAAAAGCAAAATTCAATACCATCAAAGCCTGACAAACACATTCAAATTAATGCTGAGAAAAAATAAACCAACATGCGCAACAATCTAAAAGGTGTTTTGTATAAAAATTCGATTTTCCCCACACATGGTTTTCGTTTTTGTATTTATTACTTCTTCTCTCATTCTCTTTATGTACTAAAAGAAGAAGAAAAAACACGTTCAAATTCACACACACACACACAGATTTGAATACCAAGTCCCATCGTAAACGACTTTTATATATGTATACAAACACAGCACACACACACACGACAAAAAACCACCAGGGAAATTTCAGAACTTTTTCACATCGAAAAAATCTCAGATAAATTCATCATCAGATTTTGTTAGTCGGTCGTTGTGGTTGGTCGTGTTATCGCTTTTCTTTCTGCGGGCCTGTCAAATAAAAATAAAAGATTTATTTTATTTCATAGAAACCTCTTTTAAGTTTCTATATAACTGAAGTTTTCCATATTTTTAAGCTCCATAAACTTATTTAAAAAGCGTTTAGATAATACCAAACGTCGGATTAGAATATAAATATTAATTTTACAAAAATAACTCCCATGTGTCAACAAAAGAAAAAATAAAAATTCAAGAGGGCGCTGTGTACCTACAATCAAAGAAAAAGTGAAAATTTCCTCAATATTTCCATTATATCTTCCTCTCAAAATTTGTATCTCTGTGTTGTTATACATCCCCGAAAAAGGTAACAAAAACAGTGAATGACCAGCACCAGGAGAAAACCCGAACAAAAAAAAAATAAATATAAATAAAAATAAACAAACAGAGCGAAAAAGGTTTTAGAAGGAACGACGTTCTTTCCTGGATTTTTATTTTATTTCAACCCAACGAACATGGTTCAAGTGCAAATTGTTTTAAGTGGTGAATTTAAATGAATTTTGGTGAATAGAAATAAAATTGAATAAACAAAAACAAATTTATACCTAACGAACGCACGCTTTTTCTATTTGTGGTTCAGTCTTGAGTTTCGTGCGGGACAGTTTCGTGTTTTGGTTTTTGTTTTTCTTTTTATTAAACGGCAATAAAAAATTTGACAAATAGAGTATAGGCAATAATCTTGGTTGTTTTTGGTAAAATTGTACTGTGGTGAATATAAACAAACAAAACAAAAATGCCTGAAACGGAGTACGATTTTGTTTCAAAGGAATGGCTACAAACCGAGCTGCGCTCGGATGTCAAAGATTTGATCCTATTAGACTGTCGTAGTTCAAATGAATTCAGTGAATCACACATTAGATCTGCTGTAAATTTTTCTATACCCAGCATTATGATGCGTCGTTTGGCGGCCGGAAAAATTGATTTATTATCAACAATTAAGTCACCGGACTTGAAGGAACGCATTCAAAATGGATACAAAATTAGTTTATTCATTTTGTACAATGACAGTAACTTGTTGACTGGAGGTAATGGCAGTGGTGTGGTATCATCATCAACATCATCGTCGTCACCTGAAAGCGGGGGTGGCAATGGAAGCAGCAACAACGGAAGCAGTGGAGTTGCAATGGACATTGGTACTTGCGGTGGTGGTGGTGGCAGTGGTGCTGCAGCAGCAACAGCAAGCAATGGTAGTGATGCGACAATCAACGTGTTGCATCGTCGATTAAAACAAGATGGATGTCGTGTGGTTACTTTGCAAGGTAAGTTCTTTTCTTAAGTCTAGGCGTTTTTTGGGTTATTGTTGAAATTGGAAGTTGTTGTTGAATTGTTGTTGGTGTGTTTGTTTGCTTGGGGATTTGGTTTTCGGTGTAAATTTTAATTTTGTTTCCATACAAGAAAAGGTAGGTATATATTAGATAGTCGTTCTTAACAATTTCTTATAAATATAAATTCAAAATTAGAAAACTCAACATAGGTTAAAATATTGATTAGTTGTTGCATTGATTTTAAAAGACGGTAAAAACCTCAATGAGAAGAATTATAAGTTACAGTGATTTAAATTTATGACTTTTATGGCTGAATCACAAACACGCTTCAGCTTCGGCTTCGTCTGCGTTATGTTAGGCCTGCTTCGAGGTTGCTTTGAATGACATTTCTATTATTTCATCCCTCCAAAGAGCAAATATTTTGTTTGTTGACATTTGTTTACAGCTGATGAGCTGCCAGACAAAGCAAATGTTCAGATAATTGAACTAAAGCTTTCGTTTGGAGTCACATGACTTTACATTACGTTCTTTTCCTTACGATTGTCAAACAAAACGTGAGGTCGAAGCTCCATTGTGATAGCATGCATTGAATTCCTATGGCTAAACTCGTAAACGTCAGGTGATGCCGAAGCTGAATCGTGTTTGTGATTCAGCCATTATCTTAAAAGTTCATGTGTACTTAATATTAGATGCCTACTACCTATATAATTACTTTTGGGTTTGTTCCTCACCTCGAAGCCTAAAGCGTTTTGAAAACCCCACTGTTGTTTTGATAGCAAGCGCATTCTCTGTTTAATTGTGCCTTCGGCTACCTTGAACTGTCTTAAACTAGGTTTTTGAAGGTTTAAGGTAAAACATACATTTAATTTTGTCGATAACAGGTTGTCATTTATTTAGTTACTATACAGAAATAAAATAGTATTAAAAACAGTGATAACTGGTCACTTTATATTTCTATGTTTTCTGAGAACATTATCAAACAGATAACTTTTAAATCTAACCTAGCAATGAAATAAGTTGCCCATTTCTTTTCTTCCTTTTTAAATTGTACGATAGAGAAATCTTGAGAAATAGAATCATACAAATTTCATTTTTAGATTACTGACAAGAAAAATGAGAAATTGGTATGAGAAGTTTTGTTTATATTTTTAAGAAAACGAAAATCTCTCAGACCTTAGAAATATAAACTGGCCAAGTAAACTTTTTGACACATTTATGCAATTTTTCTAATGTCTTAATTTTTTGTTTGATAACTTCTGTACTTGTCAAGAAAACATTATGTATGTCAACGGTTGTCAAGTTAAACGAACATACCCCATTGAGATTTATTTAAAGGTATGTAAGCATTTGGTTTTTGGTATAATATTTATTTAAAATTGTTAAACACTAGAAAAAGCGTAACATTTTTAGTTTCTTATTAAAAAACAAACAATCGCTCTGTTATTTCATGTCAAAGAGTCTCATAATACAAATGTCAAGTTAAATCTTTAAGTACTTTTTGCCAACTCATGTTTGCGTTCTCGCCTGTTAAGCTCGTGACACGGGAATTCCCTTACCGAATGTTCCTTATCATATTTTTTGTTAGAAATAATAATTTAGATAGAAGGTATCATAAGAAACATAAATATCTTCATAAACCAAATAAATAATCCATTCATCTTTGTCATTTCCTCCACAGCATATAATAATGACGTTATCATCTAAGAACGTTTTTCTTCAAAAAAAAAAAAAGAATTGTAATCTTAAATATCTACATAAATGTAAATTCACCCAAACCTTAAATAAAATCACCACATTGAATTCATATCTACAGTTTACCACCTTCGTTTTAAATATTTGTATATTTCTTATATTAGGTTGAGGTATTGTGCTCTCAAATCAACGTACTCTTGCAAACATATGTAGACCTGTGTATATTCCTCTATTAGTTCATATTTATTTTTATCGCTTTTCGATTTCCTGTTTTGTATACACAAATAATAAAATAAAAACTCACAGTATTTGAATGAAGAACAACAACAAAATAACAACATGAAAAGTTTATCATGCTCATGTTTCGTCTCTGAACTTTGTTTTTATCTGCTTGTATTCTAATTTTTTTTTTATCTGTCATTAACATACCTAGAAATAAAATAATATAATTTTTTGCTTTAGGGATTGAACATTGAACACACTCAATTATATCAAAGATTATTCCTTGATTGCAAAGGGATAGATGTAAATATTTACCTCATTGGTTAAACAAAAATAATATTATATGAAAACGTATTGCATCGATATTCACCACGATCAACCAACAACTGTCAAAGCGACTTTTGGTGGGGTTAAAGGAAGTGTCAGACCTAAACAACCATCTTTATATTATTGTATTGTATTGTTCTACTTTTTAATGAATGAATGAATAAACTATGGCAATTCAATAAAACAAATAGCGAAACAAACAATATAAGAGATAAATCGTCATTCACCACCAACTGTTTTTTCAATGACAAAAGATAAGATATTGACACTGTCAGACAGAGAGAGAGAGAGGGAGAGTAAATTTGTTTTGCTCGATTGTCAATATTCTGTGTTGCTAAAATTAAAACAGTAAAATAATACTATGAAAATGAAAATTAGTATTTAGAGTAGAACAACGCAAAGATAGAGAAAATAACAAAACAAAAAACAATAATACCGATAGTAATTCTCATTTCATTATTTTCCCTTCAAGTATTTTTCAAATTTATATTGTTGTTGGTGATGTTATGCCTTAATGATAATTATGTATGTTACTAAAAAAGGAAAAATGAAACCATACCATAAACCCTAGATCATCAAGCTAAAGTAAAAATCATTTTACTGCCTCAACTGTCAAACAATTGATTTCCTAATATGTACAGCATATTGTTTAGATATGTGTATGAAAAGAGTATACGAAAAAGACACTTCAAAGATAAACAATGCATCATGGCATCAAACAATGGAAACTGTGTCGGGTTCATTGCGAACAAGAAAGATCACCAGAGTGACAGCAGGTCTTTTTTTGGGTAATGAAAGATCCTTTTACGAGAAAAAACAAAAAACAAACAAAATATTCCATACAATTTTGTATTTATGAAGGGACATACTCACCGAAGAGAGAGAGAGGTGCCAAAGTGATTAGTTCAGTTTGTTGGAAATTTAATTTTTTTACCTACTCACTTCTATACTTCATAATCCTTTTCATTTATAATTCTTAATGCGTAACACATTTCACTTGAATCTATATGACATTTTATGATGATGGATGTTGTACACTATTTGTTTGTATCATTTTATGGCTAGATTTACCCTATATATTCGTATTATGGAATCAGTAGGAGTCGTAAATGATGGTTCATGTATCTATATTACTTTACTCAATGGTAACGTTACTTAAAAGTTTAGTTTTGTAATAAAAACATTAACTGTAAAGGATTTTGTTACCAGTTACCTCGTTCAAAATGAATGACATATTACCATAATTCATACTCATACAAAATTTTGACAAAAATAATCTATTTAATTCTTATGAACAACAATTAAAGGAAAGTTTTCTTTTTAACTTCACAAGAACAATTTGCATTCTCAAGAAAAACTAAACAAACAAACCTTTTGAAACATTCAGCGCTGAATCTCAAATGAACTGACAGGATGCTGTAATGGGCGTGTTCAGATTTCTGTCTACATTTATTCTGCGACTATAAATAATTAGGTACCTGTTAATTAAATCACTTTTGTGTTCTTATTATTTATTTGTGTCTTTTCGATGTGACTTCATGCGAAACCTAATAAACAAACAATTTAAAATTATCAAACCAAATGAATTCTACGAAACAAGATGAAAAAAAACCCTCACATCCAAATTCAAGTTTATTCATAAACAACACATGCTTGTGTGCAACAAAAATGTTGACCCTTCTTTTCCAAGAATTCAAGCTCCTCTTTCAATCAGAAAATATTTATGGATGTATGTATGTATGTAGGTAGAATAACATGCGAGGAAGCGAACAAGACAAGACAAACATCACATAACCGTGACCAATAAAATGCAAATCAAAAATATCCTACACAAAATACAAAAACGAAAAAAATAAAAAACGATGCACTAAGGATGATTAATTAATTCCTCTGAAGTCTTAAAAGCCACTATAAGTTCAAAAATTAAACCATCCGCACAACGAAACGTCAAACGGCAAACGGAATGTTTTCATGTCGGTAATTTCCGGTCGGACGCGTGAATTTTTCCTGGAATTCGATTTAATTCTTTTGGTTTGCCTTCACAAGGCAAACCAGGCACAACTGAAACTGCAGTCGATAAAGAGGATGACGGTAGGTTGATTCTTGATTCTTATAGCCATCCAGAAGAGCCTCAATATAAGAGTGCATTCGTGTTGGCCTTTTTGGTATATTATTTGAAACTATATTTGTTTTTATAGAAGTTTTGCGTTCGCGCCCAATGCGCAGCGCATCCGTCTATATTTTAACCGTCCAGAATTCCGAACACGTTTCTCAATGGCAAATTGTTTATTAAAATTTTATTATGCAAATTACACAAATAAATCGAAACGAAAAGAATAACAACAACGTACAACGCAGGAAGAAGAGAGGGACTCAACAGAACTCGGGATTGCGAGTCAATTCAAGTTGAACTGATGATATCTTTTTTCGTGACATGAACATTCTCTCATTCACCAAATCAAACAGGGGCCTGAAATTTTGTTCTGTGGTCCGTGAAACTTTGGGTAATTTTTGCTCTTCTTTAATAAACAAATTTCCAGTTGATATAAATCGAAAGAAAGACATTCACAGACAATTACTCTTTTTTCTATTACCATGTAAATAATGTCATTAATACTTACTCCAAGGAAACAGTATATGTTTAGACCTTAATTTGCTTAAGGTGTATACACAAATGTACTCATTTATTTTTGACGTTTCTTTGCGCTTTCGTTTGAGAAGTGTTAATTCAGAATCTTAAAAGCCCTCTTTTCTAAGAATGGACAAGTTATGAATTGAATTATTAATGTATTAATGAAGAAAAATAAAATACTTTCAAACTGTCACGCATATGGTTGTGGGGGCTCATATTTAGCCGTTCAAATTAAATAGATCGGATGTGGCCACCCAAGCCATAAAATATACTCCGGCGGATATTATGGCTGCCGCCTCACACTCATTCACAAGACAACCGCCAACAGTTTTTGAATAATAAAATGAAAAGTAGAACGTTACATATGGTAGGCACGATCTGTGATTCTTTTTTTTTTTGTTGTATGTGTCTTAATTTTATTTTAATTTGATTTGGATTTCCGTGGGTGATGATCAAACAGTATACAGAGAGATATACACGTTGATGGTGATGATGACAGTAAAGTGTGGCTTTATATTTTTATATATATTTTTTTTTCTTTGCTATTATAAAATTGTTACTGACAGTTATGGGTGACAGATGGTGTAGAACTGGAACAGATGTGGGTCATTTTTATAGGATTTTTATATCTTTTAATTATGTATGTATATATTCCATAAGCACCTTTATCGCAGAGTGAATGGAATATTTTTCGTTAAATTTTATTTTATTTATTATGTTTTATATTATATATGTATATGTCAAAAGTTGTAGAATAAGAACTTGTTTATAAATATATGGAAGTTTATTGTTTAAAGCAAAATTTAATTAGGTTTTTCATATATATTCAAGAACTTTACTAATGAATTAGATCAAACATTTTTTATAATTAAATATATTTTTTGCCTTGTCTCCTAATTATTTTGACAGTTGTGACAAACAAACAAAAGACGTCAAAAAGATATCGTATGTCAAAATATGTGTTTTTAATTTTTGTTCCACATTGGTGTATGACTTAAATGAATGCATTCAGTTTGACGTCAAGGGTGCGTTCGATTTTAAACAAGTACGGACCAGTTTTAAAAGATGTCACTAGCGCTTATTCAAAACTCGTGAATCAAATTATAAATAAATACAAATGGTTTTAGAAAATTCAAATCAAATATTGATGCCCTTTGGAATATTTCACTATATTTATTATTTCCTCAAATCTTCTACATTATAATATGTCATATAGAGACTCATTGCTCTTGACAATGTCATTGGCCTGTCATCTTCAACCCCATATCACATCCTTACACCGCCTATATTCACTTTGTAGTGCAATAATATTTTACAAAATGTCTCGTAAAGTGGAATAAATCAATCCCTAAAGGCAGCAAGGAAGATCCAACCTTATTCTTTATTCCTTTAATCTTCTTCAAAGTTATATTCTATATATCTACCCCGCACCAGTTAATTTAAATAGATTGCACTTTGCATCCCCCATCGTTGTCTTCGTTGTCGCGTGGTTCGTAGTCGGTGTCATCGTTTTTCTAAATACTTATGCCAGGTTCATGGTAATCTAACAAAAACAACACGAACAACGATGCATCCATAAAACAAGAAATACATTTTTAATTAAATTTTGTGCTTTGTTACAAAAATATCGCAACAACACTACTTCCAGTCAGCTACAATGGGAAAGAGTATATTATTTTACAAGGGTGACTTTGTATGAAGTTAACTTTTATATACCTACATGTCCCTTGAAGATTGAAGTTTGCTCTCCCAATATAAACCTCTGGGAAAAAGAATATCAGGTGTGTGCATACCTTAGATCTTAAAAACCTTTATAAAATTTTATATATTATTGATTATTTTTTGAAAGCGAATTTTTGACAGATATAATATTTATGAATTCATACAATTGTAATTTCTAAGAGGATTTGGGTTATAATCAGAGATCTTAACTAATGCAAAAGATTTAGGGATTTCATGATGAAAATTGACATATAATACAGTTAGTTGAGATCAAAGTCAAACGTCACCTAGAATGTCAGTTGTGAACGGGAATGAAATTAAGATTTTTCTAAGGTCATTTATATGATCGGTAAGGTAGTTTAAATATTATCACCAATTCTAAGAGAATGTTGGTTGTAACCAAAGTTCTAAACAAGATTTTATGATTCTATACTGAAAATTGACATTGACAGATTAAAGTCAAAACTGTCAAAGGAAAGTGATTGACAAATTTCTCACCAAAATGAAATTGAGATTTTTCTAAGGTCAGTTGCATGATCGATAAGGTAGTGTAAATAATACCACTGATTCCACCTGTCAATTAGTTGATAGTGCTGAACGCTGGTAAATCTCTGTTAATCTGACATTAGTTGTTACTTTTAGTTTTTTTTAGGGAGTTCACACACTATCATCTACTGAACTGTATTTTAACAAAAACTTCCAGTAGACACAGACACAAATATTTTGGCACGTGGTCAAACGAAAACGAACTTAAGATTTATGTAGAAAGTACGACAAAAATAAAAGAAATAAAACTATCAACCTCTGCGTCATCTAACCTCAGCTTCAATTTTTCTTTCTTTCAATTCGATCTTTAGTGTTTAGTTTATGTGTTCTTCATTTCCCTTTGCCCCATGATTCTTTCAACTAAAGCATAAAAATAAGATTTTTTTTCCGATCTAGAGAGAAGAAAAAGTAAATAAATTGAAACAAAGTTTGTTAGGGAAAAAAGGGCAGAAAGCGAACAAAATGTTTTTCGCTGTCGCAGTGGACGATGCGATGGTAGCGCTAGCTAGCGCGCATCGCTTTAACTTCAAGCAACAGCACACTAAACTAAGGCCGTGTGGTGGTGGCGATGGCGGCGAGACAAGCTGCGCGCGGAGTCAACAACCGCGAGTTCAACTACTACGCGTGCACACGGATATTATTATGTCGCTTTTACGCAGGTCTTCTCTCAAAGCATTTCAATCTTAAAAATGTCAGAAAGAGAGGAAAACGCAGAAGAGGAGGTATCATGGGGATTGGGAATAAAAGAAGACTTGGACACGCTTTAGCTTTTCGTTTATGTTTTGTATGGTGTGTTTGTGCACAGTGTGTTGTGTTGTTAATGCAGTTCGTATAAGACGCTTTCTGGTATTTTATTTGTGGTTCTCCTTCTCTTTAGCTGGTTTGGCTTTGGCGTATTCCAATTCTCAAGAAAGACGGACATTTTCTAGGGTCTCTTGATTCTGAAAAAAAAACACACCACATGTGCATTGTGCAGTGCATGCCCATACAGGAGAATTACAATGACACGCTATGACTTTTACTGTGGTGAATAGGGTGGGATGAAAAGATGGATGAATGTTAAATTGCACATCCGCGCGCATTTGCATTGAATCACATGTAGAAGTTGTGTTAGCGTGAGTTTCCTTTGTATGGCATATATGAGGATAGTGGAGGAGGACAGAATGATGTTGATGTTGAAAGCTGAAACTGATGCAATAGGAAATTCAAGACAGCGAAGAAAAACACACTGGACGTTGACGTTGAACGATAGAATATCACAAAAGTGTTAAATCTAGAAGTAGATAGAAAGGCAGTTATAGCAGCAGCAGAAAACCGAAACGGCCAGCGATAGCAAAGTTACAACAAACAAGTTAAATTACGGTCGGGAGTCGGGTTAAGAAAGGTTCAATGAGGGGTTCTCGCATTTCCTCCCGCACAAATAAACATACATAGATGTGTGGGAATAGCAAAACAAAAAGGAATTATACCCCAGCACTAAAACACTGACTGATGCACCGCAACTAATGCGCAATGGAGCGCGCCAACGAACAAACGAACATGCTCCAGCAAACAGCAAACATTGGGACAGACAAAATAAAATAAAAGAAGAGATATCTTCCCTCATTTTGTAACATTGAATTTGACAGGCGGATGTAGTCATGTATAGTGTGGTGGAAATTGTTGTTAAGCTCAACGTTGACGTTATAGATATCTGCCTATCGTTGCATTAAGTTCGCAGACATTAACTAAACATATTTCTACATGTAACTTATATACATATATGTACTTCAACATGCATGTATGTAGATATGAATGTTGTTTTTACAATTCGTTTAAGCGTAATTCATTTTATTTATAGAGGAGGCGGTTGACAGGAATTCTGTGTTCTCATTAATTTGATAAGTAAACTGACATTTTTTGAAATGTAACACACATCACGCAGGCAGAACGCATGGTGTAAGCCATCAGAACTCAAGGTGATTCGGAATGTCAGTTTTGTTATTGATGGTGGTGTTTGACAGGTGACACCCGCAGCAGAAACTTGATACAATATCAACCCAAAAAGCATCATACAAAATTTAATTTATATACATGGATATAATTTGATTAACGGTATGAATTAAGAAGATGATGCTAAACCTTTTTCTTTGTTTTGTAAATCAAATTGAGTTACATAACTTTGACAACCAAACAAATATTAACTCAAAGAGGTCAAGGATAGAACAAAAAGGAGACTTTTTTTTGAGAAACTATTATGCGACACATTTTGGATGGAAAGACATAATGTATCTACACACATTCGATTATACGTAAAAACAGGAAACTATAACACAGTCTCAACGAAGGTATGTTCGTTTAAAATACAAATAACAACATACGAAAACATGGATTGTATCTTTGTTTCTGTTGCTGGTAAACATTACTTGTCAGAGTTCATAGTTATACTGGTATATACTGTCAGAGAAAAATTTGTTTGTTGGGTCATTACCAATATTGTTATGTTAAGTGAATGCAAATAAATATTTTAATGTAACGTCTGCCCTTAAAAAGTTTAAACAATAGTAACATGTATTGAGCTAATTGTCAGATAAAAATTCGGTATCCACCCTTAAAGGGGAGTTTCACTTACTAATAAAACATGATAACTCGTACCTGTCACCTAACACTTATGGGAATGAAATGTCAAAAAAGAAACGTTTTTGACAGTATTGTTTTGACAGCTTTCTATTCATGAGCTATTTTATTAGTAATTGGAACAAACGGACAGCAATTTCACGCGTAAATATGCACTCTTCTAACTCCGATTTTAAAAATAATTTCAAATAAATATGCATTTTCCTTGTGTGAACGGGTTCTGTCATTTTGACACTTAATAAAAAGGCAATTAGGTTGACATACTTGTAGTTTCAATAAATACTAATAAACATACGTAGATTTAACTACGATGCGCTTTTATCTTGAACTTTTTGTTTTGAAAAAATCCGACAAGTATAGAAAAATAAAATAAATAAAAGTAAATATTTCAAATGTATTATAGTACGTAGCTTAAATGAATACAAATTATTCGATTAAGAGAAGAAAACAAAATAAATCGTTTATCGGTATCGATATTCAACTGTCATCAGACAAACAGATCGTTTATTACAAGGCGACAAACGGCTAAGCCGGCGGCGGCGGCGCTGTGCGGTGGCGTCATATAATAAGGCTCCGCCGACACCAACGCTTCTAAAGTGAGAATAGCGAGTAATATTCAAGGTTTTTATTTTTTTAAACAAGATGCAGTCATATATAAGAACATATTTAAAAAGTTTATAATTTCAACAACGAAAAACAATTTAAACATAACAAAACACACGTATTTTTGGTCATGTTCGAGGGCGTTGTTGGTTGTATATAGTTGAGGCGGCATTAACTTCAATATAAATACCTACGTTTTGTCACAAACAATTAAACAAAAAATAAACAAACTTTGTTTGTTTTGTATATCATGAAAATAAAACATCATTCATTTATATTTTTATTAGGAGTCAAAATCATTAATAAAAATTACTGACGTTTCCAAGATGGAGGGGGTGAAAGCTAAAGTAACGATTTCATCTCCAATATTTTATAATTGTGTTGTGGTATTTATACAAAACAAATTCAAGCTGACGTCAGGTTTGAAGTCAAAAACGCCCGCACTTTTTTAAGTCGTTCTTTGTTGTATTCACTTCATTCACAAAGCAGACATTTTTGCAAAAAATTTTTGTATTACTACCTTTCTAAATATTTTGTTGCTGTTTAAATTTAAATTTGCAAAGAAAATGAAAAAAAAATGATCGGCTTAAAAGAAACACATCGACTCTCGCTTATCAAACATGTATTTTTAAGCACTGTTCACATGAGCACTACCAAAGAACGAACGAATATTCCACGATTTTGACATTTCTTTCACATGAGTTTTTAATTAGTCGCGAATGAACCAAAACAAGAATGATTTTTTTAGGTTAAGTACACGCGATTATTTTATTTGTTGTGAGTGTAGATAATGTGGAACGCGAATAAAGTTCGACAGTTCGTATCAACTACAATTTGTGTGGAATTATGTCTTCAAACGTATATAAACACACATTTTGTAATTTATTTGTCGTTAGGTGGTTGCGCTTATGTGAATATTCGTCGATTTTGACATTTCTTTGACATGAGAGATTATAATTGGTCGCGAATGAACCAAAACAATAATGCGAGTGTCGATAATATGGAACGCTAATACATTTTGACGGTTCGTAACAAGTAGAATTTGTGTGGAATTATGTCTTCAAACGTATATAAACTCACATTTTGTAATTGTAATTTATTTGTCGTTAGGTGGTTGCGCTTATGTGAATATTCGTCGATTTTGACATTTCTTTGCATGTGAGATTATAATTGGTAGCGAATGAACCAAAACAATAATGCGAGTGTCGATAATATGGAACGCGAATACATTTTGACAGTTCGTATCAACTACAATTTGTGTGGAATTATGTCTTCAAACGTTTATAAACTCACATTTTGTAATTCATTTGTCGTTCGTTGTTGCGCTTATGTAAATATTCGTCGATTTTGACATTTCTTCTACATGAGAGTTCTTAATAAGTCGCGAATGAACCAAGACAAGAATGATTTTTTTAGGTTGAGTACGCTCGATTATTTTATTTCTTGCGAGTGTTAATAATGTGGAACGCTAATAAAGTTTGACAGTTCGTATGAACTACAACTTTTTTCGCGACAAAATAATTGTTTTCTCAAATTTATTAATATATATTATTAAAAAGTAAAAACATGAGTCATAAATCAAATAGAAACTATATTGCTATCGTTTTGTTAAGAATTTGTGTGGAAATATGTCTTCAAACTCACATTTTGTAATTCATTCGTCGTTTGTTGGTCGCACTCATGTGAATACTGCTTTAGTTAATTTCGCACTATTATTTCGATAAGAATGTTCACACGTTGCAATTTTTACATCCAGACCTTTGAAGGTTACGCTTGTGTATTATTTTGATCCAACACATTTTTTACATCGTGATGGTGTGACAATTTATGTAGTTGAAAAATGTTTAACAAAATCAAAAATTGAGGAAAAAACTTCCAAGATGTATTTAAATCAAAAAGTCAGATTTCTATTGTTTGACAGTTAAAACGAAGTGCTAAGAACATTCCCAAAAAAATCAAAAGAACTCTTTCTTGCTTCTTAAAATAAAAGCACTTGTGTAAACATATTCAACCGGATGAGATGCTTAAAGCGGAAGTTAAAATGTAAACAAAGAATAAAATTGCTAAAGCTAAACGTCACTCATCACAATTTCGATATTATTTATCATAACATTTCAAAAAAAAAAAACAGAATTTTGAAATACAAGTTTTATATTTTTTTAAATACCATTTCCTTTTCAGTTTCAACATTCTGACATTCTTAAATGATGATGAGATAAAGATGACTCAAAATCTATCTTTCATCTTTTAAAAAAAGCACAATATACACATGTTCCAACTCAAAAAATTGTAAAAATGTGTTCAATACCCCCATCAAATGTAAACAACAAAATTTAAAAATAAAATTCTAAGAGTGCACATGATGAAAGTATTGCTCCAATAATGATCATTATCGCACTAATTGTGCAATAAAAACATTGCGTTCACTGATAGAAGCTATAGAGAGCTATGATACAGACAACAGAGACACCCAAGACAACATGCACAAAGATCTGCAACATTTTTCTTCGGTTTTTGTATATTTTTGTACGCACAGAGTATAAGATTTTATTACTTATTGGTGGGTCTTTTTGATGATGATTTCTAGAAGGAAATGATCCTCATAGGGACCTATTTGAGAATTTGTTTGCAGACACAAGTCGAGACCGTATCTACAGTATCTTTAAATCTTTCTGAGTTTTTATTTATGACCATCATTTGTACGTATCTCGTTTTATGGCAATAGTTTGTACGTATCTTGAAAACTCCAAAACACCAGCAAATTGCAGTTTCTAATTTTAAATTTTACAATAATTTCTTTATATTTTTTAGATGTTTCTTTTTGGTTGAAATTTCAATCTTAGGGTGTAATGGGATTTTTTTTACCAAAAGAAAAGCAAAAATGTATCGCAATTCGTTACAATTTTAAATGACTTTTCAGGTTACCATTTAATATAAAACGACATTGCAGTCTAGCAATGCACACAAATAAAGATGCATGATGTGTCGGTAATGCAGGCTTTTTGTCAAATGTCATTTCAATGTATGTTACAAAGTAAAGAACCCTTAAAGTCAGTGAAATTGCTTTAATATTGTAAACAAACTTGTAAATAGGGTATCGTATAATTGATCTCAACAAAACTTAGTAAACTTCCACTTTTTATAAAACTGTTTTCAAAACTAAAAAGGGCAGACATATCCCACTATAGAATACCATGTGCACCTAAAATAAAAAATGTCTTTCAAAGCCAGACACGTCCATAATATATTTTTCTGTTTGATAATTCTTGTTTTTTGTGTATAGTGTGCTCAGAACCCCTCGCACTCCTTTGAGATTTTGTATTTAATGTATCTCCCCTTTTGAACTGATTCAAACCACACCGCACCGCACCGGATACATTGAGTTAATTTTTCTTTGCTTGTGCACAATATGGGCCTTTTGATTTCATCATATGATGTGTACGCATTCTCATCGTGTTTAGAGAGTTGTTGTTTAGAAGAAGCGTCTTCGTCTTCACTCTATTGCTCCAATATCCTCATCTTTATCGGCAATTAAGAACAAACGATCTTCATTTGGTCGTAAGCACTTGCTCACATACCAGAACTGTCGATTCTGTAAAACGAACAAACCTAAAGCAAACAGTATGACCTGAATGCATTCATTTCTTAATAAAATAGGATTGGCATTTTTTTAGGTGCTGCCAAAACTTACTTTTTGTTTTGTTAAAGGAAATGCGTGAATTTGATGGTTATTTTCGGATTTTAATTAAAAACCTTTAGATTTTCTGACGAATCCGTTAATTATCCTTAGAATTTCCTATATAAATCAAGTTATGATCCACTCCATGTGGAGACACAAAATCTATTTTTATGTTCGAATTCATATACAACATGCAACAAACATGCTCACTGTCTTCTATTCGCCTTTTGTTCATCATTCATCGTTCTTCAAGACGTCAAATTTAACTTTGCCAACTCTGACAGGATCTTCAACTGGAACAACGGGGAAGAGTATGATGCGATCATTAATAATGGGCAGACCAAAAAAGTATACAAACCAAGTAAACTAAACAAAATAAACATTGAAGCTAAAAAAAAATCCAAAGGTCTTCTCTCTCTCGCGCCCTCTTGTGGCTATAATATACCATACGTAGTGTGGATTGTTGCTATGCTCGTTTATGACTTGTTATCGCGGTACAAATGGAGGGCATTTTTACTCGTTTCAAGGAAGCACACTTTTAAAGCGCGCTTGTAAGCGCGCGCGTAACAAAAGCGTTGCAATCCAAAATGATCATGAAATAAATATCTTGCCCTTTTTAGGTGCTTTGTGTGATTTTTAGCCTACAACCGGTGACCGGTTCGGTTAACTCGCACATTGCACTGGATTGGATACTGTACTGGTTCGGTACTGCAATGAACGATGACTTTGTTTGTTGATTTTGAGTTTAAATGCTCCATCGACTGACCGACGGACGCACGCACGCGGTGGCGATCTGACGTTTGACAACGAGAGTAATGTTGTTGTAATGCTATTGGTATTGCTACTTGCTACTGACCGCCACACCTTTTTGGATCGTTTTAGTTGTTGGCTGTCATGTTGAGTGATCGTTTCATTTTACTTGTTGGCTTATTACGCGATAAACTCAGCAAAGACAGGGTTTCTAATAGTTACAAATGGTACTTTTATGGTTGGGAGAAATTCTTATTTCTTATTTTTATTTGTTTCTTTTCAATTTTAATTTCTAATACCAAAGATGTAGCAATTAGATGACAGTTAGAGAATCGGATTTATTTGTTTGAAGTACGAGTATATGATTGAGTTTGAATTTGGTTTGGAGTTGAAATAGTATACGAATTGAAGTGAGATCAAAAGTATGCGGAACTAATTTTTATTTTCAATTGGAGCATTATGAGAAAAATGTAGAAAGCTTTGTTAAGTGTATTTTGTGCGTGAACAAGGCCTACATATCTACAAAACTTAGGATAAAGTGTTCAAACGTAGTTCAACTGAGATTAAGCATGTAACTGGCTATTTTCATAATGTTTATATCTTAAAGCACTGTCTAATCCACAAAACTTTTTGAATTAAAACTTCGATAGCTTCTGCGACTCTCCTTATCCAGACGTCAGCGGAGGAATTCCCGAGATGGAATCAACGGTGGCGTCTAAACTTCCAGAAAGGTTGAACTACTTAGTAAACACCTTGTAGGGCTTCTTCGACTTATTCGGAGCCCAGGCCTATTAGGAGCGGTTTTATCCGGCTCCCCGTTATTGGAGTTATACTAAGGATCTAGCGCTCCAGGTTGAGGGTTATGCATTTGGTGTGACTTCCTGGCCACGTTAAAACAAGTTGCGAAGCACCAACAAGCCAGACCAACGCAAACGAACTTCGGATATGCACATGGTATGTTAGGTTCCTTAACAGCCCACGTGCGGCCGAAGAATTACCCTAGACTGCTATAAAGTAGACATCACCGCCATCCAAGAAATACGATGGGATGGGCCAGGCAAAAAGAGGATGAAAAACTGCGACATTTAGTATGGTGACTGCTACGAAGAAAACCAACAGCGCTTATTTGGATGCGGCTTTGTCATTTAAGCCAGACTTGGGCAAGAAGTCTTGAGCTATAGGTACATCATGAACTCCTCATAACCATCCGCATCAAGGCTTAATACGGCAACATTACCCTAATATGCACGCACGCCCCCACAGAACAGAAGGATGACAACACCAAAGATATGTTCATCGAGTTCTTAGACAAAACATGTGAGCAGTGTCATAGCTACGATATTAAAATTGTCCTGGGCGATTTTAATGCCAAGCTAGGAAGGGACGACATCTTTGGTGAAATAATCGGGAAAATCATTCTGCACGACAAAACTTCTGACAACGGATTCAGGCTCATAAATTTTGCTGTGGGACGAAACGCGTTTTTCACACCTCAACATCCACAGAGGAACTTGACGTTCTATAGATCAATCTACCGTCAACCAGACTGACCATATTGCGATCAACGCCGAACTTTCCGAGGAGCTAACATCTCCTCGGACCACTACCTCGTTGTATCCAAATTATCACTCGGGTTTCCAGACCCAAGGCAAAACAGAGAGGTGCTGGCAGAAAGTGCAAGGTCGAACGGCTACAATCGCAAGAGATAGCCAAATACTTTTTCGACCGAGTTACAAGTAACCTCTCTCGAAGTTCCCTGCCACCAACACAATGTATCGAAAACCAGTGGCAACATTGCCAAGATGTAATCAGAGAAGCCGCTTTCGATGTCCTGGGTTTTAAGCAACCACCAACAAGGAACCCCTGGTTTGATGAGGAATATCGGAAGCAAATGCAGACAGCCAAGTACGAGAGCTGCTTATGAGCTCTATGAGCAGAAGCGGCGAGAGGAACGCCGACTTCTGAGAAGTCATAAAAAAGGAGGGCGTGAGAAGCGTGCGGTTGAAGATGTTTAGAGGGTTAAAAGCAGGAATGAAGTTCGAAAGCTTTATGAACAAGTGAAACGTAATTCACAGGTAGATAAACCTAGAACCGAAGGTAGCAAAGACGAAAGTGGAAACATCATAGTGGAACCGCAGTCAATGCTGAGGATATCGAAGGACCACTTCTGCAGGCTGTATAACGGTGATGACAAACCGAATTCCGCTATCAGGCAGGATGATCTATTCAACATAGACGACGAAAGCCAACAATCCCGTCCGCCCGACTTAGACAAAGTAAAGTTTGTCATATCTAAGCTGAAGTCTAATAAAACCACGGGGCCGAATGGCTTGAATGCCGAGCTCTTTAAAGCAGCTGGATATAAGTTGGTTGGTTAATGCACTAACTTATCTGTAAGTGTAAACTAACTAAATTCCACCAACCTTAGAGGAACAAGTCTACTTAACATCGCCTATAAAATCTTCTCTGCAGTAGCGTGTGAACGTCTAAAGCCCATCGTCGCCAACCTGATAGGTCCTTATCAGTGTGGTTTTAGACCAGGAAAGTCCATAGTTAATCAAATATTCACGTTACACACCCACCATCTTTTTATCGACTTCAAGGCCGCATATGACCGCATCTACAGGGACGAGCTGTTAGAGCCATGTCTAGTTTTGGCATCCGTGCCAAACTCGCCCGTTTGTGCAGGATGACCATGGAGACTTCACGCTGCTCCATACCTAAAGGTTGGAAACAACTTAACAAAACCTTTCGATGTCAAAAAAGGTTTCAGACAAGTTGATGCGCTGTCATATTATTTTTTAACATCGTGTTTGAAAGAATAGTGCAGAGCTCACACAACACAAGAGGCACTATCTTTCAAAAGTCTGTCCAATTTCTAGCATATGCTGATGACATTGACACAATCGGAAGAACTCAGCGTGATGTCAATGGGGCTTTTGTGAGTATTGAGGCAGAGGCGGCAAAAATGGGTTTAACGGTTAATGAGGGCAAAACAAAGTACATGCTGTCGTCTAGAAAGGACATACAACACCGACGTTTTGGTCAAAACGTCACAATCGACAGACGTAACTTTGAGGTAGTCAAGGACTTCGTCTACCTAGGCTCCGCTGTAAACGCAGAAAACAACACCAGCGCTGAGATCAAACGCAGAATAACTCTTGCTAACCGCTGTTTCTTTGGACTAAGAAAGCAATTGAGTGGTAATGTCCTCTCTCGAGGGACCAAAGTGTTGCTATATAAGACCCTTATCATCCCCGTCCTGCTATACGGTGCAGAAGCATGGACCATGACAAAAGCGGATGAAAGCACCTTGGGTCGCTTCGAGAGAAAAGTTCTTCGTGTGATCTACGGTCCCGTATGCATCGAAGGGGAGTGGAGGAGAAGATGGAACGACGAACTGTACGGGCTGTACAGCGACGTAGACTTAGCAAGAAGAGTAAAAGTCCAACGACTAAGATGGCTGGGTCACGTAGAGCGCATGGAAACCAATGCTCCGGCCCGGAAAGTCTTCGAATCCGCACCCACAGGACAGCGCAGTAGAGGAAGACCGCGGATCAGGTGGCGCGCACAAGTGGAAGGTGACCTCACCCAACTTGGAGCACGAAACTGGAGACATCTAGCTAGTGACCGAGCTAGATGGAGAAGTTTGTTGGGTGAGGCCTTAGTTCACACAGGACTGTAGCGCCACCTTAAGTAAGTAAGTAAGCTTCTTCAGAATATAAAATGTAACATTTCCATGTAAACTATAGTAAAACGGTTTTCAAAAGGTTTTCATTCTGACGTTTGTAGATAAAAGTATCTGTGTCATTTCCCAAAAATTGATAAGTCACATCTTTATGCTATTTGCATTGTATCCCTTATTCGAACAAACAAGAAAATAAAATTTCTACTAAGAAAATAATAGTCCCATCATCTGCCCCTATCTAAGCAAAATTTTGTACCCTACCCATAATTTGTACGCAGACTACGAACCCAACCCAGAGGGTGTGTGTGCCTTAATTATACAAAAACTGGCTAAAAAATTAAATTTCCAAAAAAAAAAAACTTAAGGAGGAATAACAACTCGCATTATTTGGAGCTCCACAACAATGTTGATCTCTTAAACCCTACATTGAGTCACGTTCCATTTTAAATAATATTGACCTCTTAACCTTCCTCCCTTACCTTTTGTATACATATTGTTGTGTGTTTACACCAAAATTTTATGTTTGTATACATATTTTAAAGTTTTAAAGAAAACAAAAGTAAAAATTAAAACAGGGTGAAATAAGTTTTCGTTCCCTCAATTACTTCGTCACATCCTTTGATGAATGAAACCGCACATTCATAAAGTAAAGTAAACTTTACTTGTTTTCATCACATTACACTAAAATTGATTGCTCTTTTCGTTACTTAGCGCCTCTCTCCGCTTTAAATTCATGTTTCGTGAAATGATCGATCGATAGAGTTTCTTCTTTCCGACCAAACCCAAAAACCAAAACCAACACCCGAGACCCGAGAACTGAGTAAAAACCCCACGAATCAAACCAGCTTCAGAATGGGCTCGTGTAAACCATCCGAATCCGAAGCTTGAGATGATTGATGAATGGAACAGCAGCAAAGTTATTTGCATACAGGATATTTACCTGCGCTGCGGAACATGGTTCGCCGCTATACACCCCCAGAACCCTGGAGTGAAACAAAACACACAAAAAATCAATAAGCTCGAAATGTACAGACAAGAGTAAAGTTATATAGGTAGTACTTATTTCCAGAGTAATCTAGCCATGAAAACAGGGATGTCATGGTTACCACCTTTATGTAGGTTGTAGGTTGAGAATATTACATACAACACCATCACTAAAAAACCCATTAAAATAAATTAAAAAAGTAAAACAAAGAACAGTCTTATCTGTCTTTCAAATTTCCTTGATTTTGGTGTGTATGTAGTTCGGGTTCTGGGGGCTCAAAGGGAGGGCAACTTGTTTGAGCAGCCCGGAATAATCATTATTATTTTTTGTATTCTTCATTTTCTTCATTTGTCCGCCGCGCTTAATTCACCAACTCACCCCATCTGAAGTGAAGGTTACATCATTTAAACTTGACCTCAAATTCGCCTCATATCCAATACTTCCCGTGCTCTGTATGTCGGTATGTCGGTCGGTATGTTGGGGTCGGTTCAGCTTTCTGCTTCGGAGTTCGGAATCGAAATCGGCGAGTGCCGATGCCGAGTGGGGTGTGTTCGTGGGGTTTTGGCTAGGGTTGGGCTGCTTTTAACGGGCGTGTTGGTTGTTTTGGATTTCCATTGGGATTTTCCTTGTTATAGGTATACCTTCCTCCGTGCGTCTACCTACATTGAAATTTGTATATAGCTTCGAAGTTTTGAAGAAAGACTTTACGAGTAGCACACCTTTAGCGATAGACAGCTTGGTACCGTTATCCTCTTTTACAAAATTATATATACTCTCTCTCTCTCTCTGTTTTTCTGTGTCTGTCTGAAATTGAGAACTCATGCGCTCTCTCAAAACGCGCCACGGAAGTGTTCACAAATACACTGACATCTGTCACAAAATACGTATGTTCTTTTTTTTTAAACTTTAGCAGTTCAGTGTCAGGACAGAGGGCAGGATAATTCACCCGCTGTCCTATATACTCAAAGGTGAAAATAAAGTATACATAGAATTCACCTCTCCTCGTGAGTTGCCATTGCCACGGCATAATGGAAATCGTTTTTATTCTTTGTTTATAATAATAAAATACATTCAACAAGGGGTGGTGAAATGTATGCGAGTGTTTTTTTAGGACAATGGTTTTCATTCATTCACAAGAATATTATATACCCATCAAGGGTCTGTTATTTCTGTTGGGGAAAAAGTCTCGCAGGATGGGTTAAAGAGGGGGTATGTGTACCAGTGGTGCAAGTTTCGTGTGTGGGAGTATAAAAAGTGTATTTCTATAGTGGCCATGAAATCAAACATGGGATTCTTGTTTTCGAGTCTCGATCTGTGTGTGTTGTGTTGTATGACGGTTTGTATAATTATCATCATCATAACATAGTTTGTTTAATCCCCCGCACAATCGAGATAGGTAGATGAAAAAAGTGTAGGTTTAACCATAGATGGAATTCAACCCTGATAAGCAATCATATTGTTGGCCTTACTTACATTATATTATATTTATATTGAACAAATAAAATATTTTGTTTTGCCATATTTAGCGGAGTGCGGTGATGGAGGTTACATTAGATGGAAAAGTAAAGCAGAATTTATGATTAGATGTGATTATTTAATTAGTAAAATGTTGTTGTTTCGGATTCTTGTATTCTAAGACACTAACATACGAAAAAATTGGAGAAAAATCCTTTCAGAAAAGAGAGATTTCTGGGAAGAAAATTATTATTTTATGAGAGTTTAATGATGTCAGGTAACCAATCTTTTCGCTGATGATTACATTTTGGTAATATTATATGAAAACATGCTTTTTGCGAAAAAAATATAGATTCACATAGAATTAACAATTATTCTATAATTGAACTTTGGGGCATTTTACTTGGTATATCTACATTCATTTATTATGAATCACAGGAAAAAAGAGATTAGGAATACTCGTGAGGTTACACAACGAAATATTGAAGGTTTGTCGGCGTTGCGACTTTTTGAAAAATGTTCTCCGTAACTACATTTGAACTACGCATATGGAGAAGATTTATATTTTGAAAAATTTCCTTCTTCAATAGACTTATCCCTTAAACAAATTATGTAGTTAAAAAATGCAAAGTGGCAGCACTGATTCAAGCTGAATTATACTTGACATCTGTCAAATGATGTATTGATGAACTCCAGTTTAACCGCGCCCTTAAACCCTTAATAGTTTAATTATAGAAAAACTCTTAAAGCTGTTTTGGAAGTTGGACTTCAGAATATGTATTTTCTTTGAGTTCAATTTAATTTTAAAAGTAAAACCTTTTTTAAACAAATGATATAGTTATAAAAAGAAAATTGGCAGCACTGGTTCAATCTGAATTTTATTTGACAACTGTCAAATGATGTATTGATGGACTGCAGTTTAACTGTGCCCTTAAACCCTTAATAGTTCCATGATGGAAAAACTCTAAAAGCTGTTTTAGAAGTTTGACTCGTGAATATGTATTTTCTTTGAGTTCAATTTACTTTTAAGAAAAACACCTTTTTTAAACAAATTATGTAGTTATAAAAAGATAATTGGCAGTACTGATTCAAGTTGAACTATATTTCACATATGTAAAATGATTGATTTTTTAAGTTGGACTTCTGAATATCTATTTTCTTTGAGTTCTGTTATGTAGTTATAAAAAGCAAAATGGCAGCACTGGTTCAAGCTTAATTATATTTGACATCTGTCAAATGATGCATTGATGGACTGCAGTTTAATCATGCCCTCAAATCCTTAATAGTTTTATGATCTGTTAGAAGTTGGAATTGTGAATATTTATTTTCTTTGAGTTCAATTTACTTTAAAGAAAAACACATTTTTTAAACAAATTATGTTGTTATAAAAAGCGAAATGGCAGCACTGGTTAATGGTAAATTATATTTGACATCTGTCAAATGATGTATTGATGAATTGCAGTTTAATCATGCCCTTAAACTATTAAAGCTATTTTAGAAGTTGGACTTCGAAATATATTCTTTGAGTTCAATTTACTTTAAAAAAAAAAACACCTTTTATATAGATATTTATAAATAAAACAACATCATTGGTCATCTCATCAAATAATAATTTTTAATATGAACAAAGTTATTTTAATGACAGACAATAATCATTTTAAACAATCTAAAGAGTATAAAAATCAACGATAAACAAATAAATTCAAATAACAAAAATAAGTCTTAATCTTTTCCTAGAATCACTATCATTATATGTTTCATCTTCTAATGATTATGCTTATGATTCATGACTTTTATTGATTTAATGCCGATTTATATTCTTAGTGAATTAATTTGATTCTAAGACATAGCGTTTGACGCATTCGATAACTATGGATTTAGATAATTTATGTAAGACTTTTTTGACCGCAAATTGAAAACTTCAATCAGATGTTGAGAGTGATATTGGAGACTTTTTTTTACTGAACTGTCACTAATTTTTACAAAGAACACAGCCATCGTTCTTTTCTAATGGATGACATTTAAAAAGCGGACTTCAGTGTCAAAGTGTACGCATTTCATTTCACATCTATTTTCAAAAACTTATTAAAACAATTATTTTCGCTGCCATGTGCAAAAACGCAAACAATATGCGCTTTTCCAACAGTAAACTTATTGAATTCTGACAAAACAAAAAACGCCCGCACTAAGCACTAATCAATGAAATATAAATCTACCCACTTCGGCTATGATATGTCAAGCCAAGAGCCACCATTAAAGTTGTTTGGTAGTTAAGTTAGTTTCATTTTGGATTTACCTACTTGGCGAGACAACAACTGGCATCATTTGCATTTTCAAAAAAAAGTGTAAGATAGAGCAATGGATAACGAATTGTATGTATGTTTTCTACTCCTACAATCTTTTGACATTACTTTTGTTGGAATTTAACTCCTCCACCTTCATATATACCTGCCATGCCGACAATTCGACCTATACCGACGACGGCGACCGATGCGCCACCGGATGGCGAAAAAACTAAATTCATGTTACTTGCCGCCTTTGCTGTCATCCTATATATGTATTTACTTTTTTTTCCAAAAAAGGATGTTGTCAGTTGTTGTACGAATAGTTTCAATGTGAAATTTCCCACATTTGTATTTTTTTTAAGCCGGTACCGGTTGGGCGACTGGTTGATATGTTTGTGGGTGTACCTTACGACATTTTGTTTCCTCTTTTTTTTCTTTTTTATTTATAAAATTATTATTATTTTTGGCTCAAAGAATTCTTTATGAATGTAAGAATGTAAAAACATACATATTTTATTCAATGTTATCGAAAAAGAATACAAAAATGTAAATCAATGAATGTGGGTTGTATAAGACTAAAGATGACACTGCTGCAGTAGTAGCCGGATGCAAGATACATTATATACCGACAGCAATCAATATCTGTAACATAAAGTGGGCACCGGAAATATGTTTATTCTTTTCTTAAGAAAAAATTTTATCTTTTAAGTATTAAATTCATTCATCAGAGCTTGTAATCATTGAGAATTCTTGTTTATTCAAATTAAAGCTTTGTTCGATGGAGATTTCTTTTAGGCTGTCTAACAGGTTTATTTTTATATTTTTGGAGAAAAAAAAAACAATAAAAAGTAAGATAAGTTTAAAATACAAACGTTTGGGAAAGTTAGGGTGGTTTACTTTAAATAATGTTTAAATTATAATAGGAAAGCTTATTAATGACATATCTGTCAACGAAAAGTCAAAGCTAAAACATTGTCGAATGGAAATATTCTGACATTTCTCAAAATTCGAGGGATATATATTTATAACTAAAAAAGAAGATAGTATATTAATCTTTTAGAACAAACCCGAGTATATAACTTCACACCTTTCAATGTCAAAAGTGACAACCATGACGTTTGTTGAGACTGCAACAACTAAAAACAGAAATGTCCAATTAAACAGATCATATATATATTATAAATAAACGAGAGAGTATATTCATCTTTTAGAATAAAAAAGAGTTTATAACTTCACACCTTTCAATGTCAAAAATGACAACCATGACGTTTGTTGAGACTGCAAGAGTTACAAGCACAAAAATGTGTCAGATTTCTAATGTTTGAAAATATTTTGAAAGAAAATTAATTCTAAAAGGCTACTATAGCTTAGCTTTAAATATTAGAACCAAATTGAAAGATCAGAAATATTCTTCGGATATTGGGCACGTTCGTTTAATTATCCCAACTGATCCGGATTGTTTTTCTTCATTTCAAGTCAGGTAACATCAAATCAATGATATCCAAAAATCTATTGATATGGAAATGTAGGAAATCTTAAATCAAACAGATCATATATGTATTTATAAATAAACGAGAGAGTATATTCATCTCTTAGAATAAAACGGAGTTTATAACTTCACACCTTTTAATGTCAAAAGTGACAACCATGACATTTGTTGAAACTGCAACAATTGCAAACACATTAATGTGTCAGATTTCTAATGTTTGAAAGTATTTCAAAAGAAAATCAATTCTAAAAGGCTAATATAGCTTTAAATGTGAGAACCAAATGGAAAGTTTGGAAATTGGGCATGTTCGTTTAATTATCCCAACTGATCCGCATTGTTTTTCTGTACTTGTTCTTATAATGAAAAAGCAACTTCATTTCAAGTCAGGTAACATCAAATAAATGATATCCAAAAATCTTGATATGGAGATGTAGGAAATGTCAAATCAAACAGATCATATATGTATTTATAAATAAACGATAGAGTATATTCATCTTTTAGAATAAAACAGAGGTTATAACTTCACACCTTTTAATGTCAAAAGTGACAACCATGACGTATGTTGAGACTGCAACAGCTACAAACACAGTTATGTGTCAGGTTTCTAATGTTTGAAAATATTTTAAAGGAAAATTATCTAAAAGGCTACTTTAGCTTCAAATATTAGAACCAAATTGAAAGTTTAGAAATGTATATTGGAAATTGGGCACGTTCGTTTAATTATCCAAATTGATCCGTATTGTTTTTCTGTATTCGTTTTTATAATGAAAACGCAACTTTATTTCAAGTCAGATAACATCAAATCAATGATATTCAAAAACGTATTAATATGGAGATGTAGGAAATGTCAAATCAAACAGATCATAAAACACAGATGCAAACACAGTTATGTGTCAGATTTCTAATGTTTGAAAATATTTTTAAAGAAAATTATTTAAAAGGCTACTTTAGCTTCAAATATTAGTACCAAATTGAAAGTTTAGAAATGTTCATTGGAAATTGGGCACGTTCGTTTAATTATACCAACTGATAAGGTTTGTTTTTCTGTACTCGTTCTTATAATGAAAACGCAACTTCATTTCAAGTCAGGTAACATCAAATCAATGATATCCAAAAATGTATTAATATGGAGATGTAGGAAATCTTAAATCAAACAGATCATATATGTATTTATAAATAAACGAGAGAGTATATTCATCTCTTAGAATAAAACGGAGTTTATAACTTCACACCTTTTAATGTCAAAAGTGACAACCATGACATTTGTTGAAACTGCAACAATTGCAAACACATTAATGTGTCAGATTTCTAATGTTTGAAAGTATTTCAAAAGAAAATCAATTCTAAAAGGCTAATATAGCTTTAAATGTGAGAACCAAATGGAAAGTTTGGAAATTGGGCATGTTCGTTTAATTATCCCAACTGATCCGCATTGTTTTTCTGTACTTGTTCTTATAATGAAAAAGCAACTTCATTTCAAGTCAGGTAACATCAAATAAATGATATCCAAAAATCTTGATATGGAGATGTAGGAAATGTCAAATCAAACAGATCATATATGTATTTATAAATAAACGATAGAGTATATTCATCTTTTAGAATAAAACAGAGGTTATAACTTCACACCTTTTAATGTCAAAAGTGACAACCATGACGTATGTTGAGACTGCAACAGCTACAAACACAGTTATGTGTCAGGTTTCTAATGTTTGAAAATATTTTAAAGGAAAATTATCTAAAAGGCTACTTTAGCTTCAAATATTAGAACCAAATTGAAAGTTTAGAAATGTATATTGGAAATTGGGCACGTTCGTTTAATTATCCAAATTGATCCGTATTGTTTTTCTGTATTCGTTTTTATAATGAAAACGCAACTTTATTTCAAGTCAGATAACATCAAATCAATGATATTCAAAAACGTATTAATATGGAGCTGTAGGAAATGTCAAATCAAACAGATCATAAAACACAGATGCAAACACAGTTATGTGTCAGATTTCTAATGTTTGAAAATATTTTTAAAGAAAATTATTTAAAAGGCTACTTTAGCTTCAAATATTAGTACCAAATTGAAAGTTTAGAAATGTTCATTGGAAATTGGGCACGTTCGTTTAATTATCCCAACTGATCCGGTTGTTTTCCTGTACTCGTTCTTATAATGAAAACGCAACTTCATTTGAAGTCAGGTAACATCAAATCAATGATATCCAAAAATCTATTGATATGGAGAAGTAGGAAATCTTAAATCAAACAGATCATATATGTATTTATAAATAAACGAGGTAGTATATTCATCTTTTAGAATAAAACGGAGTTTATAACTTCACACCTCTCAATGTCAAAAGTGACAACCATGACGTTTGTTGAGACTGCAACAAATGCAAACACAGTTATGTGTCACATTTCTAATGTTTGAAAATATTTTAAAAGAAAATCAATTCTAAAAGGCTACTATAGCTTTAAATGTGGGAACCAAATCGAAAGTTTAGAAATGTTCATTGGAAATTGGGCACGTTCGTTAAATTATCCCAACTGACTCGGATTGTTTTTCTGTACTCGTTCTTATAATGAAAACGCAACTTCATTTGAAGTCAGGTAACATCAAATCATTGATATCCAAAAATCTATTGAAATGTCAAATCAAATAGATCATATATGTTTTTATAAATAAACAAGTGAGTATATTCATCTTTTAGAATAAAACCGAGTTTATAATTTCACACCTTTCAATGTCAAAAATGACAAGCGTGACGTTTGTTGAGACTGCAACAACTACAAACACAGTAATGTGTCAGATTTCTAGTGTTTGAAAATATTTCAAAAGAAAATCAACTCTAAAACTTATTATAGCTTTAAATATGAGAACCAAATCGAAAGTTTGGAAATGTTCATTGGAAATTGGGCACGTTCGTTTAATTATCCCAACTGATCCGGTTTGTTTTTCTGTACTCGTTCTTATAATGAAAACGCAACTTCATTCTAATTCTAATTCTAATTCTAATTCTAATTCTAATTCTAATTCTAATTCTATGGAGATGTAGGAAATGTTAAATCAAACAGATCATAAATCATTGCCATCACATGACAATTCACTCTTCAAAACTTTCTTTTCTAGATTTAATTCCCTTGCAAGGTCGTACAGTTCTTCTGAGTTTCAAAAACTTTAATTACAAGGCTGAAGTTGAGTTAAAATCATCCAAACATTAGCTTAATTAAAAATAACTTTATGTGTGGGAAATATTTCTCTAATCCAAAAATAAAGGTATAATTTAGCTGTTAAGCACCTACCCTTCAAAAGCCTTGATATTTTATATAAATAATGAGGTACCTTCATATATCTACGGGAAATTCAATACAAAATAAAACAAACCTACTTTACATAATTATGCCGCAAAAGATAACTCAATTCCTTTAGTAGCAGTGTTTTTTTTTTTTTTTTGTTGAACTCTCACAATATGTCATTCAATATTTTTCGCGTGCGCGTAATTCCCACAACTTCCGCCATTCTATGGCATTTCAACCCATTCATCCACTACACTAATATATAAATCGACATGATGATGGTGTGTCCCACCCAAGTAATTTATGTAGATATATTTTACAACAATGAGTGGTAATTTTGCACACAATAAAATAGACAAATAAAAAATAGACCGGAAAGGAATGGCGAATAATTAAGTCAACGGATAAAAAAGTACACAAAAAACATAAATATAAGTAAAATAAATTTAAATTTAAAAACAAAGGTATTGATACAGATAATAGCTTGCTTACATCATTCGATCTTGATCGTTGGTTGTCAACGACTATCATATGGCATTTTCACTTGCCATCATCAACTGTCATTCAGGTGTTGACAGTGACAAATAAAATGAATTTCAAAACAAAGTGTCTCCTTCTTCCATCAAAAAGTCAATAAATTTAAAAGCTTTTGTGAGTCATATAGATATTTTGAGGGAATTGTGAATTCAATTTCCTATAGGTTATGACGAAGAATAAGAAAAAAGAAGTAATTTTTATTGTTTGTATTTCTATTATTAACATTTATTGCATTGACCTCAGACTTTAAATGCAGTTCCTATGTAATTTACTTCAAGCCTAAACAAAAGAAATTCCTAAAATTTGAAATGAAGTAAGGATATGAGTCACAGTTTTTGTTGGATGAACAGTTTAACCAGATTGTTTTTGACAGTTCGAGAAAACAGAGTGGCTCACACAATAATGCACCTGTTACATCGACGAAATTTATTAATAGGAAAGAAATGCATATGCATGCGTGAAAAATATAATAAGAATGTTTTATTTCAAATGTCAAATCGTGATTTTAAAGATATGTCGATGGTTATTTTTTGTGTCTAATATTCTGACGTCCTTTCTTCTGTTCTTCAATACTCTAGCTGTCACTTTTTGTGGACAAGAGATAAATATATGAATATTGGAGTAAATATTTTGTTTCATTCGATTCGTATCATTGAAAAACGTTGACCTTCTTAAATTTTGACGTTCTTTGTGTCAAAATAACTTAATTTAATCGAGTGATTATATGGTGTAGGCAAGGATTAAATGTTTGATATAATAAAATAGAAATTGAATATGCACGTTTTTTTTAAAAAAGATATGACCTTGAGACCTTTTCGTCTTTGTTTTGAATTTTGATTTCATGTATGTTAAGTGTTTTTATGTTTAATTTCAAATAAAACGTAAGACATAAACTTTTTATTAATTACACAAAAAAACATCCATATAGTTTTTCATATAGCATGACCAAGAGTAATATCACAAACAAACTATATATCATACCTTTCATAAAGCAGTCATTCATTATGCATCAATTAGAATGAATGCATATTCTCTAGGGAAGCGCGTTCATGTTTAGGTTTATATTTTTTCTATTTTCAAGGGTAGATAGGTACGGCTACGGACATATAATAGCACAAGAAGAGCCTTCTATACTTTTCCATATAATATTTATTTTTCTATGGCGTTGTTGTTGAATTTAATGAATGAAAGAGCTACATTCATTTAGTAAATACTTGTGAAAAAAAAATAAAAATAAATATGCGGAACAGTAATTTAAAATGAAAAATATCCCATGCACATGGAAACTCCTCATTAAACTAAGTATAACTATAATGACGTAACTTAGTAATATTAACAAAATGTATGCATAACATCGATAGAAATAATAGCAAAGAAAAATATAAAATTATTATCAAACAACTAGTTGCAGCTAATTTATAACTATATGCATAAATCTTAAAAAATATTTATTCCCACACACAAATGTTATGAACGAAGAAAATGAATGGGTATACACGATGCATTTTTCTCAAGGTACACCGCTGAACGCACTCATTCACAATATTCACGGTACAACAGTAGTGCAGAACACTATAATAATCATAAATTAAATTAAAAAAAAAGCAAACAGAACTTTCCATGAATGAAATTTCATATATGCAAGACAGCATGCATAGTAATCTACATAGTTTAGCTAAACTAAACTACGTACCTTCAAGTAGCTGCGACCGACGACGTAAGACATTCAAGTTTTTCTTACTTCTTTTTTTTTTAAAGTAAAGTAAATACAAAAAGTTTACCAAGTAATAGATTGACACGCTACAGTGGACTCATACTTGATATATCAACATCACATGCAAACTGCCTTACCTACTTCAGAAAGCGGAAAAATGTGATCTCGGTATTACTATATTCTGACGGACTCTTGTAAATTTGTTGACTGGAAGACGATGCGAGGCATATTCGGTGGGCAAAAAAATACTTCTTCTTATAGCCCACTACTTTTTGCAGGAACTGTATTAAGTATAATTGTATGTTTAGTTTATATTATATGAAAAGCGGAGGAGTAAGTACGTATACCTACTCGTTTGTTTGCAGAGCGTAAAGCAAAAAAAAAAAAAATATAGAGGAAATTGAAATTTAGCAGGAAATCCTAATAAACATAAGTTGTTTTGTGTACCCGCACACACCACAAATTGCACACATCAGAGTCCGTCCATCCAATCGTCAACCGCAGCAACATTGCACAGAGAGCATTTATTATTATTATAATCATTATGAGCAGCAAACAGTACTTATACTGATGACAGTTTGTTGTATACGTCAAGAGTAAACAAATTAAGTTGACATGACAGCTAAGTGTGTTGGATAGTTTAGTAGTTGAACCATCAACTGTCTGTCAACTTTTTTTTTTTTTAATGTCAATTTTCAAACAGTATCACTCAAAATGTAGGCTAAAATATCTATGGGGTGATAATATCAAAAAATAAAAAAAAAGAAATCAAATCCATTTGCAACAAGGTACCAAAAATGCTTAAATAAAAAGTCATAATTATAGATAGTAGGTGCATACCTACACTAGTGACATATATGTCTGTGAAACAGTGTGTAATTGTTTATTAATAATTTTGTAAATGATATTTGCTTAGTGATGATTGATAAATCGATATAACGCTATCAAAATTGACCACTTGAGTGAAGGAAATGATAAAATAACTCGATAAGAAGTTAGTAGCTATTATCTAATGTCATACAATTTCAATAATTGAAGCAATAAATTTAGAAAAGGAAGTTCAACGTTCGTCATTGTAAATTCCTATTTATTGTGATCATTATTAATGATTTTTGTTAAATTTGAAGTAATCTTGTTTAAACTTAAGAAAGTCAAGAATTTAATAAATCAAACAAACCTTGAGTCATAAATATCGAACTGAACGCACTTATTGCTAAAACCTTTCAACAAACAAACAACAAACTGTCATCTCACTTCCGTTTTATTAGGCTCTGCTTAAACTGAAATTGAGAATTTATCCCAATTTTTTAAATCATTTAACATTTCTGCCCTACTTCCTGTTACATGAATGTCTAATAGTTTATTCCAAAAAATGCTGTTTAAGTTTATTTCCTGTCTCTACTATTGTGTCATCTGTGTGTTTTGCTGTAACACTTTTCATGAGTTCAGAATGAAATAAAGGTATATATAGGACCTTACCTTAACTTTTAACATTATGTTTGACATTTCACACGAATAATGTGACATAAACTCAAGGCTTTTGCAAATGTCATTTTCCAAATATGTCAAGTGTAACATTTACTTTAAACCCTAATTAAGGTTACACTTACAATGAACATTTATTAATATGAGTTCACATTGCAGGCAGGAAATATTGTTACCTTAAAAAAAAATGATAACGATCACACACAACATTTTGTGTTGTCATCATTTTTACATTCAAGTGAACAACAATTAAACTCATTGACTTCCTGTTTAACGTTAACATTGGCGTTGTTTTACTATCTGCAGGTACACGTTCATTGACTGAAAATAAACAAAAAAAAAAGAACAACAAAAACAAAGAAAAAATCAATTGTTCATCATTATACGAACGAGTAGACAAAGTAGACGTATGTACGCGAGTACACGATGTTACCTAACCATTAAATTGAGAAACACACCAAATAATTTTATCTATAGGTACAAAGGTAATGCTTTCTGTCACAATACATTCCTTTCGAAATGTGTAACCTCACACTTTAAATTCTTGTGATAGGCAAGTAGAAGAAGTAGAAATGAATGAGCAAAAAAAAAAATACAAATTGTGACATCGTATCAATGAATCATTTATCCGTTTGCTTTAATCCACCTCATTTCACCTTCACCACCCAATTTTTTGAAAGCTTGTCGATTCAATAACCTATACATAGAAGCAAAACAAGAAAATATACGATCTAGGTGGCGGTATGGTCGTTTTTTTTTTTGGCAAACTACGACAAACAGGAAATAGCCATCCGTGTGCGCCTCTTTGATGAATGGCTGATGTTAGTAGTATTTTGGTCTATTCTAGTTTGTGTACTTAGCAGGGGAGAATCTAATACTACTTGCATTTAGGCTTGCCAGAGAGAGCTATTTACCGGAAATTGGGCTATTTTTTCCCAAAATCGCCAACAAAGAATCTAGTATGAGAGCCCAATCGAAATTGTGCTATAAGTAGCCCAAATCGTATTCAAACTGTCATTTTTCGCACTAATGTGTTTGTATGCCATTTCAATCAAATTATTAAAATTATGCGTCAGCAACGCTAAAGTCAAAAGACATTTTTCGTTCAAATAAAAACAATACATTTATTAACCACTTCGTTCCTTACAATTTTAGAAAATATGTAGGCTATTATTAGGTCTACTTTTGGGCTACAAATAATTTGAAAATGGTCTATCGGGCTAGTTCAGGACATGGCAACCCTGCTTGCACCCACTATCGAAAAGCATTAGAAGCTCTCATAGTGCTAGAAAAATATAGATTAGAGTGGGTGAGGCAAAAATTTAAAGGCAGGGAGAAAGGTAAGCCATATAGCCATCATAGAAACAAAAAAGAAACACACCAGCACACACAATCACCACTTGAGAAATATGTCACTTCCGGTCGATTAATTTGTGAATGAAAATCGCTTTCGAATGAGTTTGGCTCAGTTCACATCATGCATGTGCTGTGCATGACACACATCAGTTGCGAGCGAGTTGCGAGTGACATATCAAAAACTGTTATGGTATATGGAAGGTTGAGAGAATAATTTTTTGTTTGTTTTTAATTTTAATTTCTGTTATATTTTGAATGTCAACACATTAGCTGTCACATTGTTGGGGTACAAAAAGACAATGAGATTTGTGTGTGTGTATTAGCCAATTTTGTCGTTATTCATCTTTCAATAGATGTATGTCACCTTCTCTCTATCTCTCTTACTCTGTGATAATGAATTTGAATGACGTTTTCATCACATATAAATGAAGGCTATCTACTATAGTGATGTTTTATTTTTAATTTTTTTTTTTATATTGGTCGAAATTATGGTCAACGATTTATTATGTCGTTGTCGGTCGTGTGCTTTGTAATCGTTGTCGTCGTCGTATGAGAATGACGAATAAACTTGGATGCTGATGACGTTTTGAATGAAAAATATTCAAGGTTAATTCTAAAAGCGAGAGGGAGAGAGAGATATGATAATAATCGATTGCAATAAATATAGAACGTGTTAGATAATGATGCTATTTAATGATTTTGTGTCACTTGATTTTTTTTGTACCAAATAATTTGTGTATAAGATCATGAACAAAAATTAATAGTTTATAAAAGATAAAAGTACTTAAAAAGTTGAATAGAAACTAAGAGCACACCTTCATTAGTGTATTAAAAATAGCCCTTTTACTCACTCTAGCTTAGAACTAAATCATGTCAAAGATTTATGGAGGAAATATAAAGCATCATCCCACACAACTTGACATGACAACCCTTCCCACGAATAGTTTGACATGTGTTACACTTTAGACATGAAAATATTTATGATTACTTTTAATTCTTTTTATATACAATTTATTTTAATAATTATGTGCATGTGTGTTGGGGGTTAAGATGACACTGAGTATAAAATTATACGAAGAAATAGTTTTAAAGGCTTTATGGTACAGGGTTATCCATTTCGCGATTTTAAAAGTAAATGTAAATAAAACACATATAGAATATTTTTTTTCATGACATTTCTTTTTTATTATAAAGTTTGAACGTTGACATTGACATGTGTAAACCACCAAGTGAATTGGTGCAAACATCGATTCTTTTGAGGTTATTATCGACACCTCTTTGACACATATTTTAAAATGCTCAAGTGTAAAATGTACCGTAGCCCCAAAAAATAAGTCCATCGGTGGCAAATCGCATGATCTTGGTTGCCATGCCAGTCGACATCGCCATGACGATAAATTATACTCGGCCAGGAAATGTCTCTTGTAATAAAGCCATATTCGCTCGAGTTGTGTGTCATATGGCACCGTCTTCTTGAAACCACATATTCTCAAGTCGTATTCTTCAAAAGTCGGTTATCATATGATCACAACGCTCCTAATTAAAGGTGACAGTCGTTTCATCGGAGTGTTCAAAGAAGTAATGGCGGAATCACAAACACGCTTCAGCTTCGGCTTCACCTGACGTTTGCGAGTTCAGTCATAGGAATTGAATGCATGTCATCACAATTCACAATGGAGCTTCGACCTCACGCTTCGTTTGACAATCGTAAAGAAAAGAACCTAATGTAACGTAATGTGACTCCAAACGGAAGCTCTAGTTCAATTATCTGGACATTTGCTTTGTCTGACAGCTCAACAGCTGTCTTTGGGAAAATGAAATAAAAGAAATGCCATTCAAAGTAACTTCAAAGCAGGCCCACCGTAACGCAGATGAAGCCGAAGCTGAAGCATGTTTGTGATTCAGGCATAAGGTCCATTCACACCTTTTTGTGGATGTAATGGTCTCTCTCCAACTACTTTAGAATTCTCAGAACCCCAAATACGACAAATTTGTTTATGTGAAAACCGAGTGAGAAATGTGCCTTGACGCTAAAGAAAATTTTGTTCGAAAAATGGTCGTTCACTCCTGTTGTTCAAGCACCCATTTGACGTGTCTACTACGTTGTGAATGGTCATTTGGCGTTGTGTGAGCTTAGCTTTATATGGATGTAGGTGTAGGTCCAAATGCAAAATACGACATAATATGTCATAAGACAGTCCTAATTCGGCTTTACTTTCCTGTCTCCACTAAACACTAGGAAACGTCAATTTATTTTCAAAAACTGGTTAGAATTTCGCAGTTCAACATTATGGGCGGATTTGATTTTATTTGTATTCAAATAATCTCTAAACTTGAGACTTCAGGAAATTAAAGTCTGCAGTACCTTAAAATGTAAAAAAAATATAAATGTGATGCATCGTATATTTAATTATGATTGTCATAACAGTTCAACTCTGTATTAAACTACAATGCCGACAATTCATATTGAAAGTTCATATTGCAGTACCATGATGAAAAAAGTGCTGCCAAAACAAAAATATCTTCCCAAAAGAGAGTTTTTTATTTCATTCTTCTTGTATTAATTAATGAAAACAATTAAATTTGTCTTCCTTTACATGAATCAGTTTGAAATAGAAAATTTTAAGGATACAATTAATAAGGTTTTTGAAAGATACTAAATTTCCATCCATTTATTACATTTTTAAACCGACTATATACATGAACAAAGTTTAGACACACTCGTATGTATACATACACAAGAAAAAAAAATCCATCCATCATTTGGATGAAATATTTCCAGTCGAAACCTTTGATATTGAATATCAAATGTGAAAACCACCAACAACAAAAAACAAGAAATATTGTATATGAATTCTGAACTTCTTCTCATTTTCGAATACCTAAAGCTTGATTTTATTTATTTATTTTTCTTGTTTTTTTTTTATTTATGGGATGCTTCTGCGGTGAAAAAGATTATTTTTGGAAATGAAACCAGGCATAAAATCAGAATAAAAAAAAATACAAAAACTGGAAAAAAACGAACTTTTTCATTCATTCAGAGAAATCTGTGATATCGAATTTTAAAAGAAGAATGAAGTGCTTTTATTTTTGTTTTTTTAATTCTTTGAATCGCACTCGAGTCTGATGTTGCACAACAGAGAAACATATAAAAGACCAGATACCTACCATAGCTATGTTGTGTATGATAGATGAGGGGAAGCTTGGAGGAATAATTTTGGGCAAAAAGGAACTCATCCTTTTTGATATAAAAGTACGATGGATGCTGAATAAAAAACACAAATCTGAAACAAAATCAGAATTCATGAAATAAAAGATGAACAAAATTCAAAGTCAGCCATCATTTTGTTTTTGTAAAAACGTTCCCTTTAATATTTATGTAAGATTTTCCTCTTCCTTTTTTTGTTTTTTATTTATTTTTGTGAATTTCTATGGAGTTGTTTTTATTATTCTTTAACAGCTTTGTTTTGTTTCAACTTTCAACTACGTCGAAGTATAAATTGATATCTTTTCCTTTTCTTTTTTTTTAACTCTCAAAAATTTTAGAAGAGAATAATTATTATTGGCTTTATCAATTCTTACATAAGTTAATATTTTGTTCTAAGAAATTGACTACTCACCGTTCTTATTCTTCTCTAATTTTTGAAAATATTGATACATATTCTTGAAATATTAAATTTAAAAGTATTGGAATCAGTTTTAGAATTAATTTTTTAGTATTTGAAGGCTACACTTGTATACCAAGTTTTTAACGTCTGCGTCTACTAAATAGATATCAGGTATAATTAAATTTTAATATTCTTGAAGTTCTGACGATCTTAAGGAACACACCCACAACACACATACAGCCCTATTCTGCTATTCACGTGGATCGTATATTCGATTCACTCATTTGATTCCCTTTTACACTGCCTTTGCATTCTGCTATCCATCGGGTGAACTACATTATCCCAAACCAATTTGACATTCAAATAAACAGCTGTTCATGTAAAAATGTTGGGAATGATGGATAAATTGTTTTGATTCATACAAAAATTATGTTTAATCAATCCACCTTAACGGAATAATTTGTGTAGTTTTTGGAAATGGGCAGTATTTGACTTTTTATTCCAATTGTAAGCAGAGGAATAAGAGAATCCTCAAACAGTGAGCTTTAGAGAAATGTTAAAAAGTTTCTTCCTTCCCCTAAAAATGTTAATTATTTTTCACTTTAATTTTGCTTACAAAAATTAACAAACCGACAACAAATGAAAAATCCGCTGCATTTTATATGCGGAACTGAATTGTATAGAATGAATGCATTCACGTGAATAGAAGAATACCGCGCAGTATTACCGACGTTACCGACATACACAGATTCACTTCAAGTTAATAGCAGAATAATGATTAGTTAAAATTTAAGTAAAATTCCCCCCGATGAATAGCAGAATAGGCCTGATAGTTTTCAAATTCAGCTGTCATTTTAAGTGACATAACATACATCAGTTGAAAATGGTTGCCATTTACGATAGTGAACTAGCCAATTTCGCCAATTTTGACCTATGTCTTAAGATCATGGCTTTATTGTGTAAGAAGTTTAATGGTTTCGTAAATAGCTAAGACCGCGTTTGCATTATTAAGTTATTTCCCGAAATGGATGAAAACATGGTTAAAAATTACATGAAAAGAAATGCACTTTGCCAATCGTCCCGACGCAACCATTTGAATGATCTTATTTTTTACACCTAATGTCAAATTCTAAATTTTTTGAAATGAGCTTCTTATCAAATTTTAATCGTTGTTTATATTTTGTCTATATATTTATATTTAAAATTGAAAAATTAAGTGATCTTGATTTATTAAATTTGTTAAAACTTTATTGGGTCATAATTTCAGAAACTCAAACTAGCCCCAATCAATATGAAGTGATATGTTTGATCAACACATCCCTCATCTGAAAATTGAAAGTACTGTCAAAATAAATTATATTTTGTTTAGTTTTGTGAGATTATAAGATTCAGAGATGTAAGTTTCCGTTGTTATAAAGCCAGCCCGACTTAGGAAAACCGGAATAAGTTCAAACAAGCTAGAAAGACCTGTAATGGTCATATTCGACGAACCAAATTTTTTCATGATCAGAAATTAAGGCAAAAAATACTACAATGTCCCAAAGGTAGTAAAAATGTCTGGTCATTTGTAAAAAACGTACGAAACACCACGTCATTTTCGGTTCCAACGCTCGTTAACAATCGCACTCCCTATGTACATAAGCTCGATTGATAAAGCCAATTTGCTTGCAAAACAGTTTGCTGTTAATTCGACGCTACTGGAAAGTGTCATTAGTCCTCCCCTTCTTCGAAACGTAAATGATTCTATGGGTCGAATCTTTTTTCGTTCTAGTGCAGTTGTAAGAGTACTGAAAGACCTTGATATACACAAATCCATTGGCCTGGATTGTATCTCCCCAATTGTTCTGAAGAGGTGTTCTTCATCGCTGCCAAAACCACTACGTAAACTTTTCCATCTTTCCTACTCTACAGGTCTATTTCCGAGCGGATGGAAAACTGCATTTGTCAAGCCTGTCCTTAAAAAAGGCGAATCCTCCTCTCCCTCTAACTATAGTCCAATAGCAAGCACGTCCCTTCTTTCCAAGGTGATGGAAACGCTGATTATTTGTCAGCTCATGAAATATCTCAAAGAACGGAAGCTTCTTAATGACCGACAGTATGGTTTTCGTAGCAATAGGTCCACTGGTGATCTCATGGTTTATCTCACCGAACAGTGGAACATATCTTTACATCGTTTTGGGTAAGATAATTGCACTTGATATTTCAAAAGTATTTGATAGAGTTTGGCATCAAGCTCTCTTATCGAAAATGCGTGCTTTTGGTATTGATAAATCTTTCCTTCGTTGGATTGGAAATTAACTTTCTAACCGTTCAATACAAGTTGTATTAGATGGTTTCAAGTCAGAAAATCATAAAATAAATGCTGGTGTCCCCCAGGGCTCCGTCTTGTCTCCGATTCTCTACTCGTTTCTAGATTCACAGCCTTGTCCTTGGGATGTGGAACTTAAACGGCAGCGTATCATAAGCTCATTAAATTCTGATCCTGACAGCATTGTCTAATGGGGAGTCAGAAACAGTGTAGAATTTAATGCTTCGAAAACTCAATGCTGTCTCCTGTCGTTAAAGCGTAACACACCCCCGATGACACTATCTATGAGTGACTTGCATCCATCGATATCGCCAAAAATGCTGCCAGGTGCTTAGGATTTCTTCGACGATGCAAGAAATTTGTCAACCATTTTGATCTGGCTGTAATTTACAAAGCTTTCATCTGTCCTAAGCTTGAATATAATTCACATACCTGGGCAGGTGCCCCAAAAACAAGTTTAAAGCTCTTGAATGGAATTCAAAAAAGGGCTTTAAAAATGAAAGGCGAAAGAATTATAATCGAAACATTTACATCCCTAGAGCATTGCCGCAATGTTTCACGCCTTTCGTTGTTTTATCGATATTTTTACAAACAATGTTCTGTCGAATTAGCCAGTTGCATTCCCCCTTAAACGATTCAGCTGTAATATTCGCACTTCAAGGAATGCTCATCAGTTTACCCTTCAGCTCAACGGGAACGAAAAAAGTTAACAGAAAAATAGTTCTTAAATCAATTGACAAGATGATGTCTCCCGAAGCTGAAGCTATAGTTGCTCCACTTAGAGAAAAAGTGCCTGGAACAAGGCAATCTAGTGAGAAGTCTTAAGGCTAATAATGCTCCAGAATGGGATGTTAAAAAAGCTGTAGCTGAACTAAAAGCCAGGAAGAAGGTTCTTGAAGACAAAGGGTTGGAATTAATGTCCAATGCAGTTACATTTACGTTCTAAAATGGAAGACTTATTCAAGAGGAGGTTTATCTATGATCAAAGTTTTGCAATTTATGGAGGCATCACGGGACAATTCGAATATGTCATAATGGGATGTGTACTTAAATCAATTTTTCGTTCTCGAGGACCAAATGCTTGAAGTAGATTGTTCCATTCTGACCCCTGAGCCTGTTCTTAAAGCGTCACGAAATGTTGAACGTTTTGCTGATCTTATGGTTAAGGATATTAAAAACGGCGAATGATTCCGCCTAGACCATCTTACAAAACATTTTTTTGGAAAAATTAGCTTCAGAAAAAAGTTCCACTGCTGAAATAAAAGCAACTTGTGAGGATATAAATATTAAGCTTGATGGCATGACTAAAGATGAAATGAGGGATATTCTTCGAAAGTACAATTTCGGGCGTACTGTCAAGTATAGAGATTCTTTTTTAAATAGCACATCGAGAATGTGGAACGATGTTCAGAATTTTAAGACAAATGTGCAGCGGTATCTCCTCTTAAATCCATCCCTATTTTCTATAAACAAATAAAGGGTACTAATAACCCCTTGAGTACCTGTAAGTTATTTAAAAAAAAAAATATTATTATAAACTCAGATTGACTTTTGGTGTAAACCTATAATCAATACTTTAAGTTCAGAGCACAAAATTAACTGAACTGTCAAACAAAGAATAGTCTTTTTTTTACCTCTGAACGTTCACAGTTGTATAACTTTTTTCCATCTGAACGTGTTCTGAGCTCGTTCAGAGAGTGCTTGATGAGCTCAGTGATTTGAAAGCTGAACAAGCATTTACCAGGTGAAATTGAAACATATTGAAATTGAACATTGAATTCTTATTTCTTGTATCTGAAAGAGAAAATGACAGTTAAAAAATAAAAAAGTCAAATAGTGACAACTAAGCGTTCTGGTTCAAAGAATGTTTAGAGCATGCTTTATATGCTCGGACTCTGTTCAGAACTCTTTCCGGAGCTAAAAAAGAAAAACTTCCTATGACAGTTTTACAAATTTAACTCGTGTACTGCACTGAACGCACTCATTTTTATTCTTTCAAATCGTTTGACCTAAATGTTTCGCACATTCAAATCCTCTCTATTTCATCGTTTAATAAATTTGAATAAATTAAAAATAAATTACGCGCATGTAGGAGGTGTGTCATTCAATCCTTTTCAACTTATTACTAATAAATTCTTTTAATAGGTACTGACGAACTCATGTTATGAATGAGTATTCAAAAGGCACAAATTGTCGAATACCAACCAAATTTAACACATAATTATATTAAATAATTATGATGTTATTGATAGAGTGTCATTTATAATAAACTGCAACATTACAAATCTAAATAATTTTCTCACCTACTTAAAGGTGATAAATATAAATTTTTGCAATAGACAGTTTTTATTATGGAAATAAAAATTCTTCGATTTGAGATTTCAAATGAGAATTTTATTTCATTCAAATTTCACAAATAAATTCAAAAATTTTTTGTTGATGTTGTAAAGTGTATGATATCAATAAACCTCAATTAATTTGACCGATTTATTAGTTAAGATTTGTTTGATTGTTTATTTTTATTCTTTGCATTTCTTTGGTATGCATTATTTTATAGTTTATGTTTATCTTCATCTCTTTTTCTGATCGTTTTGCGCGCTTAATTGCTCGATCATGATAAATTGAGACGCGGATCGCAAATAAATTATTTCATTTTTTTCCTTCCATTTTTTCTTTATGGGGTGACGATGATCTTAACTTACAGTCAATGTTGCCAAAGAGTTTTGTAAAGAAAGTACATTTTTTATTAGAGGTTGAATTTTTAATACTTATTTTGACGTTTCACTTCTGCTCAAAGAGGTTTGCATCATTTTTCAGTTTTTTAAAGTTGAGATGTTGGAGCGAGTCAAAATGATTTGCAACAGGAGTTGTTAAACATATTCTCTTTTTCAAGCACATATCAGAAAACTGAGCTGTCAAAGAAGATCTTTGTTTCTTTTCAACTCTCGGGATGTGTATAAAAATCCAAGTGCGACTAACTTCACATTTATTTTGTGTGGTATGACAGATGCACATGAAATCTTTTGAAAATTCATTCCTCCAGTGGTGGGTGAGATTTAATTAAACCCTGCTAAGAGCGTATCCAGCGTGATAAGGCTCTAATTGAAAAAGAAATGCAATTGAGATCAATAAGAAAAACCCTTGTTATTGCCATGAATTTTGACAGTTGTCGTAAAATATGACTTAACTAAAGTTAAGAGAAAAAAATGTCTTGGATAACACTTCTTCTTTCACTCCCCATTTATAAAATCTTTTTGTATCTGAGTGTGACTTTTCAACATTTTTAAGATGTCATTTTTATTTTCATTTTACCCTGACTTCCGGTTAAATACTAATAATTGACAATGTATTTCTGAGAGTGTTCATCAAGTGGCCAATCAAGACAAACAACTGTCATTTCAGAAGTGTCATTAGTTTATAAAGTCCTGTCAGTGCCAATATTAAACTTTTTTTTACAATCTATCAAAGTGGCAACCATGTTTAAATATCATAACAGAAGTTATTAAACAAAAAGAATGAAAAGTTTTTGTACGTTCTTTGTATAAATTGACTCAATTTTCCATCTCAAACGATAAATTATGAATCTCTATCTAAATGATCATATAAATATGTCTTTGCTTACATATATGAAAATATATAATATACATATAGTGCAAATATCTCGCCAAATGAATCGATTTTATTATCTCGACGAGCGACGAAAGCGACGAGTGATAAAATTTGTTTGCATATTTAAAAAACAAGAAAAATAATATACTAATGAAATGAAAAAAAAATGAGAAATTACTCACTGGGTTTTAATTAAAAAACAGTTAATTTTAATTCATTACAAATTAAAATACATTGCATGTTAATTTTTTTTATAATTGAAGGATAAAATTAGAAATGTATGTAGAATACGTATTTTCTTTTGTTGAAATTATGAAACTTCTTTATTTTGGTATTTTTATTATGAACCTTTATTTTTTATCAAATTATACATTTTTTATCAGTTTTATTAAGTGTCAAAAGTTATTTGTTTGTTTTATCAGCATATGTTTGGTCTTGATTTTGATAGCAACAAACAAAAAGCCAACTTTCGGCTTGTGGCCGTTCGGTCGCGTGCCGAAATTCCTATAAAGCTTTTGTGGTTAACCTGATAAAGTTCAAAGGTAGACCCCAGATTACAAGGGGAGTTCCTAATTTACAAACAAAAACACAGCTGTTTGGACAGCTGTCATCTTTTGAAAATTTAACAAGCTTTTTTTTTAATTAGCTCTTACTTGAGCTGTTAAATAACTTCGCAAATTAAAGAATTTAAAACTAAAGCGAAAAAAATGCGGATTAAATAAAACGCGTGTTGACTGTGCGGAACTATCGTGTGGAATGGTTTTATTTCATTTTCTTTTTCTTCTTAATTTTAAATTTTAAATAAAATATGGCCGGATGGGCGGGAAGTTTGAAATCATACCAATACAATTTACAATTCATACAATTCAGTTCACAATAGTACAATTTTTTTTTTTTTTTTAACTGATATAAATGTATTTTACTTTTAAGTTAAATTCAATATTTAAGATTTAAAATTCATTTTATAAAGTTTCGTACTAACGAAACATCTTTTGACATGTGAAGTGTATAAACTTTGACACTAGAAGTGTTTTTTTTTTTTTTTGGACATACGCAGTATAGTAGAAATGTATATAAACAACAAATGCAACATCCGCTGTAGAATCTCTGCAGATAAATGGCAAGATGATATCCTGTTGCATATAGAGATGGATGTGTTCGTAGAGCAGAACTCTGACACTTCACCACAATTTCCAATAATGTTTGCTAATTTATTTACTTTTGTAGTTTTAAACTGTTATTTGATCTCTTTAACAAAATGTGATGGCAATTCTCTATCAACTTTAATACGACTAACTTTTCGACTAAAACCTAATAAGTAATTTGGGAAGTTTTCAAGAAATGATGAAGATAAAACATTCAAATCTTACTTCTCATCTACTTTTTGACGTTACTTACTTGCTTACTTAAGCTGGTGCTACAATCCGGGGCGGACCAGGGCCTCAACCAACATGAGTCTCCAGCCAGCTCGGTCCCTAGCTAGCTGTCTCCAGTTTCGCACGGCAAGTTGGTTGAGGTCTTCACCCCCCTGAGTCGCGGTCTTCCTCTACTGCGGCGTCCCTCGGGATTGGATTTGAAGACCTTCCGGGCTGGAGCGTTGATGTTCATTCGCTCTACATGACCCAGCAATCTTAGCCGTTGAACCTTAATTCTGCTAACTAGGTCAGTGTCGGTGTACAGCCCATAGAGTTCATCGTTATATCTTCTCCTCCATTCTCCATCTATGCGTACGGGACCAAAAATCACCCGAAGAATTTTTCTCTCGAAGTATTCTAAGACGCTCTCACCTTTCTTTGACAGGGTCCAGGCCTCAGCGCCATAAATGAGATCCGGGATGATGATGCTCGAGAGAGGACTTTACTTCTCAATTGCCTTCTAAGTCCAAAGAAGCAGCGATTTGCAAAGTTTATTCTTCGATTGATTTCAGCGCTGGTGTCGTTGTCAGCGGTTCCTAGGTACACAAAGTCCTTAACTACCTCAAAGTTATAGCTGTCCATGGTGACGTTTTGTCCAAGACGTCGTTGTTCAATGTCCTTTCTTGATGACAGCACATACTTGGTCTTGCCCTCATTGACCACTAAACCCATCTTCTTCGCTTCCGTCGCAATGCTCAATAACGCTCCACTGACATCACGCTTTGATCTTCCAATTATGTCAATATCATCTGCGTATCCGAGTAATTGGATGGACCATTGGAAGATTGTGCTTCTAGTGTTAACGGTTGAGTTTTGCACAGTTCTTTCCAGAACGATATTAAAGAAGTTGCATGACAGTGCATCGCCTTGTCTTAAACCTTTTTTGACATTAAATGCATCGGTGAGATCTTTTCCGATCTTGAAAGAGCAGCGTGCATTCTCCATCGTCATTCTGCACAAACGGATAAGTTTGACAGGGGGGCAAAACTAGACATTGCTCGGTAGAGCTCTTCCCTATATAGATGCTGTCATACGCTGCTTTAAAATCGATAAAGAGATGGTGGGTATCGATTTGAATTTCCTGGGTTTTTTTCAAGATCTGCCGTAGTGTGAATATTTGGTCGATAGTGGACTTTCCTGGTCTGAAACCACACTGATATGCCATATCAGGTTGTTAACGAACGACTTCAGACGTTCACATAATACGGCAGAAAGGATCTTATATGCAATGTCAAGGAGACTGATACCTCTGTATTTGGCGCAGTTTAGAGGGTCTCCTTGCTTATGTATCGGGCACACTATGCTGAGATTCCACTCATCGGGCATGCTTTCTTCCGACCATATTTTGCAGATGAATTGGTGCTTGCTCCCTTGCAAGCCATGGCCTGCTACTTTGAATAGTTCGGCAGGGTTGCCGTCAGCACCAGCAGTTTGTTTGACTTAAGTTTAGATATAGCTATCTTCACTACGTCAAGGTCAGGTAGGCCGAATTGTTGATCTGTGTCTCCGAGGTTCAGTGGTTCTATCTCCCTTATAGCTCGTCATCGCCGTTATATATTTTTGGAGAAGTGGTCTTTCCATATTCTCAGCATCGACTGCGGTTCTACTACTATGTTCCCCTGATTGTCTTTACAGGCTTCGGTTCGTGGCTGGTACCCTTATGAGTTTTTTTTTACCTTTTGGTAAAATTTACGAACCTCATTCCTGTTGTGACATCCCTCTATCTCCTCGATCGCGCGCTTCTCATGCTCTCTTTTTTCCGTCTAAGAAGCTGGTGTTCCTCTCTCCTCTTCTGCTCGTAGAGCTCGCGAGCAGCTCTAGTCTTTTCGTGCAGCGCAGTTTTGTATGCCTCTTGTTTCGCTGCGTGCGCTTGCCGGCATTCGTCGTCAAACCAGGAGTTTCGCTGTTGTGGCCGTGTAAAACCCAGCACTTCAGAGGCGGCATCTCTGATGGCTGCAAGGCAATGTTGCCACTGGTTTTAAATGGAGGCAGCATAGGAATCCTTAAGAGGTAACTAGAGGCTCGATCGGAATAGGACATGGCAGTCTCCTGCGATTGAAGCCGTCTAACGTCGAAACTTCTCACAGTAGTTCCTTGTTTTGACTTGGACCGGTATATTCGTAGCCGTACCTTGGCTACAACGAGGTAGTGGTCCGAGTCAATGTTGGCCCATCGGAAAGTTCGTGCGTCGATCGCAATGTGGTCAATCTGGTTGACGGTTGGTTGATCAGGAGATTTCCATGTCCCCTTGTGGATATTGAGATGTGTGAACTGCGTACTAGCTACCAGAACGTTTCGCCCCTCAGCGAAATTGATCAGCCTGAATCCGTTGTCGTAGGTGATGTCGTGCAGGCTGTATCTCCCAATTATGCAACCAAAGATGTCTTCTCTTCCTAGCTTGGTATTAAAATCTCCTAAGACAATTTTAATGTCATAGCTAGGGCACTGCTCATAAGTCTTGTTCAAAAGCTCAAAGAATATGTCTTTGGTGTCTTCATCTTTCTCTTCTTTTGGGGCATGCTTGCATATTAGGCGAATTATGCCTTGATGCGGATTGTCGTGATGCGCTCGCTTACACTGTTGAAACTCAAGACTTTTTGCCTGAGTCTAGTTCCAACCACAAAACCACACCCAAATAGACGATGTCTTTGTTCTCGGTAGCAGTCGCCGTAGTATACGTCTCAGTCTTTTAATTTGCGTTTGCCCGGGCCATCCCATCGCACTTCTTGGATGGCGGTAATATCTGCCTTGCAGCAGTTTAGGGTTTCCGCTAATTGTTTGGCTGCACGTGGTCTGTTTCACACCTAACATCCTACGTACAGATCCGAAGTTCGTTGTCCTTATTTCATCTGCGTGGGTTGTCAACAGTGAATCCGTCCATATCCGATGCTTGTTGGTGCTTCGCAACTAATGTATTTTTTACGTGACCAGGAAGTCACCCCGAAGGCACAACCCCCAACCTGGAGGGCCAGATCCTTAGTATAACTCCAAGGACGGGTAGCCGGAAAACCGCTCCTTACAGGCCTGGGCTCCGAATATATAGAAGAAGCCCTATAAGTTCACTAAGTAGTTTAACCTTATCGGAACTGTAGACGCCACCGTTGATTCCGTCTCAAGAATTCGTCCGCTGCCGTCTGGATAAGGAGAGGTGCCTTAGTGGAAACAACAACTTTCCACTGGGGTTAGCACCCAATCTCCACTGGGGTTAGCCACCCGATGTTTTTTTTTTTTTAATTCACCTCAAAATTGGTGAAAATTTTACACCTGTCACCAGTTCGAAAAAACGAAACACTTAGCTTATATCGTTTTCCATTATTAACGGCGCTCTTTCCCCTTCGCTATCAAATAAATGTCCTTTGTCTAAACTCAAAATGAGACATCTTATTGGAAAACCCTGTACAACAATAACTTGACTGGCAGGAAATAGCTTACCTTGTTTGTCCTTCATAGATTTATTCATTCACTCAGGAGTACCTAAGAAACAGTAAGCTTTTTTTTGAAATATTCAAAAGAATTCTGTGCGATTTTACGAAATCCAATTTTGTTATCGCAATCAATATGAGTGCATTACAAATAGAAATATTTTTTTAAATTCAAAGAATTGTTTATTCTTCAATATCTGCAATTCACGTTTTTTTCCATTTTATAAAAAAGAAAAAAAAAAAAACAAAACTAAAATAATAAAACACGCACGTAGTTATTATTGTGTGGAGGCAGGAAAAGCCAATTTCCTTTTTCCGGTTATTGTTTGCCATTTAAATTGCAAAAGTGATATCCAAAAACAGACAAAATAAAAACTCTTTTTCTATTCTGTACATTTCTTGTACATCCTGTTGCGTTTGTTTGTCGCCACGCCACGCCACCATTGGTCGCCTGGCTATTTTGCCAACGCTATCGCCATCTTCATTCAGCTTACCACTATTTTACTATATTGGCTCTTTGGATGTCGTTGTTGTTGTTAGTTCTAAAATTTCAAAGCAAAACGGTTAGCGACACGGCAACGGATGTTGCTTTTGTGATTTTAATTTAGTTTTTTCTTTTTTTTTTAATATTCTATTGTCATTTCCTTTCACATTTCATTCAGAGTTAAAGAAAAAAAAATATAAAAATACCTTCTGTTTTGAAATACATATTTATTAAATATTTATTTGTTTTCGTTCGTTTATTGCAGATGGATTTTCAAGTTTCCGGGATGCATTTCCGGAATGGTGTGAGGATGATAGCAACCAGAATCAGGAAATGGAATCTAGTCGTGGTACACAAGCTGATCAACTAATGGGTTTAAGGTAAGGATTTTATTTACATTTATTCGAAGGAAATAAAATGAAATTTAATTTTATTTCTTATTTTTTCAAAATAGATCATTGAGGATATCAACACCTCATTCAGATTCAGCTTGTAGTAGTTCAGCTGAGTCGTCAGATTGTGAGAGTACAACACATCATAATTTCAATGAAGCACCAGTGGAAATAGTGCCGGGACTGTTTTTGGGCAATGCATCACATAGTGGTGATTCGAGGGCATTACAAAAATATAATATTAAGGTTTGTTAAAAAAAAAGATTTATAAAAATTGTATTTTATAAATATTTTTAAATATTTTTAGTATGTTTTGAATGTAACACCTGATCTTCCAAATGTATTTGAGGCTTCCGGAGGTATACAGTATTTACAAATTCCAATAACGGATCATTATTCACAAGATTTGGCTATGCATTTTCCAGCAGCTATACAATTTATTGGTAAGTGTTATTTTTCCGTCGGAAATTCATTTAAAGATTTTAGTAGATACAACTTTTGTAAAAAAGCTTCGTTCAATAAACCATATTTTATTGATGCTGAACCTCAAATCATTCACTCTCGATTAAACTTAATGCCGTCAGGTATCATATGAATTTTTATGAATTTCTTTGATTTTAAATTTAATATAATGACTGAATTAATTAGGCCTTACGATTATTAGAATTTTGTTTTCCAGTTAAATAAGGACTTGAGAACGTTAATAGTACCCGTAGCGTCATGGTTAGTGCGTTGGGCCTTGGGTTCAATCCCTGCCTGTGCCACCTAACTTTTTCACGGGTACTGCTTCTTGCGAGGAATTGACAAATCGTCCAAGAGTAACTCTTGTCATGAAAAAGTGCTTTCTCAAACTAGCCGTTCGGATTCGGCATATAAACTGGTCCCTTCCATCCCTGACAATATTACTCGCACACAGGAATGGTTGAGAGTTGTAAGTCACCAGGCCTGGTCCTTCATTGACTGTTGCGCCACCTAATTTATTTATCTTTAAACGTTAATACTTCCATCTATTTTTCGGATTAGAAAGTAAAGCCAATAAAACAAGCATGGCGATACATGTGCAAAAATGGCTTCCTCGAGTATGAAATGTCAAATCCCATGATCTTGGTGATCAATTGACGTCTACATATCGTTTATGTTTATGTTTATTCATTCACTCTAGCACTCAAAGCAGAAATTTTTTCAGGCACATGCCTTAAGACATTAGTAACGCTCTCACTCTTTTTAAATTCCTTCACAATTGTACAGGTTTATTTTGTTGTCGGTCGTGTAAGAACTCTCTAGTTAAAGAAAGAGCTCCTAAGAGCACCGTTTGGCAATACGAGAAAGCCAACTGGGACGGTCTCAATAATTATTTTAGGATCTTTAACTGGTCATTGTGCTTCCTTGATAGTGACGTTGACGCCAGCGCTGATATGATCACAAGTTTGTTTCTCCTGGGAATGAGAACTTTCATCCCGAATAGGGTTAAAAGCATCAGACCTAAGGAAGACGCATGGTCCGATGGGAGCTGTAAAGAGGTTATTAGGGTCAAGAAGGTAAGTTTCCATTGTTTTAAAGCCAATCCAACTGAGGAAAACCGGAATAAGTCCAAGCAAGCCAGAAAGGCCTGCAACGCCCATATTCGCCGGACCAAATGTTTACATGACCAAAAATTACGGCAAAAAATACACGTTTGGACATTTGTACAAAATATGAGGAATTTTTCCTCGGTTCCTATGCAAGTTGTGAATGACACTCCTTTTGTTAGCTCTTTAGAGAAAGCAGATCTCTTTGCTAGGCAGTGCGGCGCCAATTCAACGCTGCCAGTGAGTGTTATGACTCCGCCTGTACTTGAGCGAGTTAATGATTCTATGGGGAAAATCTTTTTTCGCACTCGTACTGTAGCGAGAGTCCTAAAAGATCATAACATACATAAATCTGATGGTCCGGATGGTTTCCCCGTTATTGTTCTGAAGAGCTGGCAAAAGCACTGCGTAAGCTTTTATATCTGTCCTACTCCTCAGGTCTCGATCCGAGCGGATGGAAAACCGCATTTGTCACAGCCTATTCCAAAAAAGGCGAATCTTTCTCACCCTCTAATTACCGATTAATTACACTTAAGTCCCTTCTTTCCAAGGTCATGGAAACGCTGATTAATTATCAGCTCAAGAAATATATCGAAGATAGAAAGCTTTTTAATGACCGAAAATACGGCTTTCGTAACAATAGGTCCACTGGTGATCTCATGGTTCATCTCACCGAACAGTAGAACAAATTTTTACATAGTTCTGGAGAAAGTAAGACTATTGCACTCGATATTTCAAAAGCATTTGATAGGGTTTGGCATCAGGCTCTCTTATCGAAAATGCGTGCTTTTGTTTTTCATGAATCCTTCCTTCATTGGATTAGTAATTACCTTTCGAATCGTTCAATACAAGTGGTATTGGATGGATTCAAGTCTTAAAAGCACAAAATAAATGCTGATGTGCCCCAGGGCTCTGTTTTATCTCCAACACTCTTTCTCATTTTTATTAATGATCTCTTGTCTGCAATTTATAATCCAATACATTGTTTCGCTGACGATAGTATTCTTAGCTTTTTATATTCGTTTTCAGATTCACACCCATCTTTTTCGGATGTGGAACTGCAACGACAAAATATGCTAAGCTCATTAAATTCTGACCTAAACAGCATTGTACAATGGGAAATAAGAAACCACGTGGAATTTAATGCTTCGGAAACGCAATGCTGTCTTTTATCATTATCCAAAGATGGCACTTGCATCGAGAAGACTGAACATCTCGATATTCTCGGTATGTGTATCACCAACCACCTTTTGTGGAACGATCACATACGCGATGTCGCCAAAAATGCCGCAAGATGTTTGGGTTTTCTAAGGCGATGCAAGAAGTTTTTCTCCCCTCTGATATGGCTGTTATTTACAAGACTTCCAAAGACATCCAAAGTTTGAGTATAACTCCCATATCTATGCTGGTGCTCCTGCAACTTACTTAAGCCTCTTGGACAGTATTGAACGTAGAGCATTTAGACTAGTTGGTGATATTACCATCATAAGATCATTTACGTTACTTGAATATAGTCGAAATGTTTCTTGTCTCACCCTCTTTTACCGTTATTTTAATGGTTTATGCTCTAGAGAAATAGCCAGCTGCATTCCTCCCCTTAAACAGTTCAACCGTAATACTAGCGCTTCTCTCTCCTCGAGCCCAACTTTGATCGTACTGTCAAGTACAGAGATTCGTTCTTTAGTCGTACTATGCGAATGTGGAATGCCTTGCCAAACTCTGTCTTTCCCAGCTATTGCAATATTCAGGAATTCAAAACCAAGGTGCACCGACATCTCCTTTCAACCCCTCTCTACCTTTCCTAGTGCTCACACTGTGTCTAAATAATAAGGGTAGTATATCCCTTTGAGTGTGCGCTTATATTGACGACCAAAATCATCATTTGATAATCCATCGATTATAGTGAATCGCAAACACTTAACTTATGTTATGATACTTTAAATGACAGCTAAGTTTGACAGGTGTCAAATTGTAGCACCATATTGGTTGCGTTCAATCTACGACAGATAGGGTATTTGGATACCTTTTTGTTAGTGTCTTACGTGTAAAATAACATCTGATCAAAAACAGCTAATAGGCCCCATACACTACACATGCCTGCATGCGCAAGCACAAAAATGCGCAAACACTCTTTCCCCATACACTACGCATGCAAACTGTACAAAATTCAGTTTTGTGTTCACCGCTGAACAGAAAACTTTAAAAAATGTCAAGCTCCGACTCCGCTGCTGCGGCAATTTTGATTGCTTTAGCCCTTGACTGAGCAAATGTAGCACACACACCACTCATGCTTGCATGCACAAGCAAGAAAATATCAAAATTTTTTGATATTGCTCATGCCGCTTGCACAAACACACAGTTCACACCATACACTGGCAGTTTGCATGCGCAAGCACTGTATGCGCATGCAGGCATGTGTAGTGTATGGGCCCCATAAGATGTCATAAAAGGAATCCAAGAATTTCTGGCGTATGTATATCTGACAGAACAGCTGACTCAACACATGGTTGAATTTCAAGAAACTTGAAAATTGATTTCAGCTTTCTGTTAAACGTTAATCGTTTAAAACCGTAGATTTCGCAAGTAAATTATCAATCGTATAGAATTCCAATTGAGCTAAGAGGAAATTTAACTTAGATTACAGATTAAGGTTATCTCTTATTTATTGTAACGCACCTATCAATTTGTCATCGTCCAACAAATCACTTGAATTATCCATTAAATGTTTTATCCTACAACAGTTTTGACTTGGAAGCTTTAATGTTTCTCTGCTTTTTGTGAACAGCTGATAGTTGTTTTTATTTGTTGACAGTTATCTCAATACAGCTATCCAACTCGTTCCACAAGGTATCTAAAAATCCACCTATCCAACACGAGTTTGAACGCAGCCATTGAAACCACAAAATAAATTATTTATTTTATTGTGCAAATTCAGATTTCCTTGAAAAATTGATTTTTTTGTGGCGCATGGAACACAATAATTGCATTTGCTTTATTTTATTTGTGTAACTTCCTGTACGTTCTATGGATTGCAGTAGTGCTGTCAAATTCCAAGCTAAATATTTTTTTTTTATTTTGTTTTGTATTTGTGCAAAAGAGGGGTAAGTTTGCCAATCTGCAGATTTAATCTTAAATCAAAAATAAATCAATTTATTTTGCTCTATGGAACGCAAAAATAATAAAAATTTGTGTTTTGACATAGATCAAGAATGTATTGATTTATTTTACCCATGGAAAACCGCATTAGAAGCAAAATCAGTTTAATTTTGAATTCCTTTTCATAATGGTCTTAACGACTCTGGGACTTTTTCAATCTCACAGTTTAGTGGTTTCTCGAGTTTCTTTTTTACAAAATTTATAATCGTAAGCTTTTTAAAAACTGTATTTTTTAATTTTAACTTTTTTTTTATTTTTACAGAGGAAGCCCGCTCTAAAAATGCCGCCGTGCTGGTTCACTGCCTGGCTGGTGTTTCACGCTCTGTCACCGTAACACTCGCCTATTTAATGCATACGCGTGCCCTTTGCCTAAATGAAGCCTTTACTTTAGTACGCGATCGCAAACCTGATGTTTCACCAAATTTCCATTTCATGGAACAACTTCATTCATTCGAACGTGAATTACGTTTAAGTCCCAACGAAACTCTAATGGACGCAACAAGCACCAGTTGTGACCGATATCCGCGCGGTGGTAATAAGTTTACCTGCAATTGCATTGCAAGCGATTGCAAATGCATGCAAACAAGTGGTTTCATTGCGAATGTCAAAGCAACCGGAGTCTCACCAGACTCCGGTATTGAATTCGACCGATGGACACCGTCCTCTGATACAGGACTTAAATGAGATCAACTTGTAGGAAAGAGTTTTGTTCTGCCACCTACTGCTGGTAGTGAAGAACCGGTGGCACAAGCCGCCGATAATATGTCGCCCGCGTCAACGACATCATCGTCAACAACAACTACCGCCGAAGCGGTTTCAGTTGTTGAAAATGTTGCCACTGGATCGCCACCATTACGATCACCAGCAGCAGTGACAGCTATAACGATGCGTCACACAAATTTCACATCATCAATTGTGACATCCAATTCGTCAACAATGTCAAATCTTGACGAACAGGAACAAGCACCTGAACTGGACGAAGATGGCGAGCAGAAGGAGCAGTAAACAAAACTTTTTCCTACTCGATTGGTTGTTGTTGGCTTGGCTAATAATAAAAATATTTAAACAAACAAAAAAAACATCATAATTACAAAACAAAAAAACAAACAAAATATTTAAAAGTTGTTTACACATGAAACAAAAAATCATATATTTTTTAATGTTTAAATTTGTGAGTGAGCAAAATACAGAAGAAAACAAATTTCATATATATATATATATATTATATACACGCCACAAACGCTAGTATTGTTAAAAATATTTAAAATAAAACAAAAAACTATATTTAAAATATAAACAAGTAATATTACTATAATTAAAAAAACAAAACAAATTAATTGTTAAAACTCACGTCAGTCAGAAATAAAAATTTAGAAAGTAATTAAAAGTTTTACAGGAAATGTTTTAAAAACATCTTCCCTGTTAATTAATACAAACAAAGAAACAAAAAAAAACAATGTTTTTTCATATATAAAAATATATTATTATAATAATATAAAAATATTTTATAAGATTTAAGAAAAAGCCATATTACAATGTACTAGAATAAGTATTCATCAAATGTCACAAATGTTTGTTCTTTCCAAATACAAAAAAAAGTAATAATAACAAAAATACAAAATCTACATGAAACTGAAAAAAGCCAATTTTTATTATTATAAAACATAAATCAATATTTATAAATATTTGTATTTTTCTTGTAATCAATTCATACAAGTTTTAAGAAAAAAAGTCACTTTAATAATTATTGAAAAAAAGGAAACAAAAAAAAAGAAGTATTTTGATGAAACGAATTATGAAAATCGTAAAAATTGCAGGTTTTAAATGTAAAATTTATTACAATTCGTAATATTTTATTTGTTTTTTAAATGTACCTAAACAATTTGAACAAATAATACATATTGTCAATCACACAAAACTCTTTTTCTTTTTTTTTAAATAATTAATTGTTGTTCTTTTCTTTATAAAATTTATAACAAAAAAAAAACAAAACAAAAATCATACTTTCATAAAAACATACTATATATTTATTTTACGTTATTATTCTTCTAGAAATAAACATTTTTGTAGTAGAATTGTTTTCTTTTTTTTACCAACAGTCAACTGTTTTCTTTTATTCTTCCTTCGTCTTAAATAACTTGAATATAATTATCTTTAAACATAAATTAATACTTATTTTAAAAAAAATTATAATTGTTGTTTTTATTTTGTTTATTACAAATTTAAAAAATAAAACATAAAAATGGAATAGACTGACCCTTAGTTTTGTTTATTAAAATTCATAAATTTATATATTTTACGATTTTATGTTTTACATTATATTTAAACATAATACATCAAACACACACATATCTTAATTTTTTTGTTAAGACTTTTAATTAATTTGTATAAAAAAAAACAAAAAAATAAAAACAAAGAAAATTTCACATGAAACGACGAAAATAAATATTGAAATGAAAAAACAAAAATATTAATCAACGGAAAATTAATGAAAATAAAACAAAAAATACAAAAAATAATAATTCAAATACAACTTGGAAAACAATAGTTTTATTTTGTTTGTGTCGTTAAAATTGGAATTCAAAAACAAATGAGTATTGAATTATAATGATGAGGCTAAAGTTTTGATTTTATAGCTCACACAATATTGGAAAACGTCATATAAATTAATTACTAAAAGGTTATATTGAAGAATATGAAAAACTTAATATCCAAAATTATCATAACAATGTCACACCTACCCCAGATGAAGTTCTTTCAATTCCGTGCTCTGTTTTTAAAAAAATGGATGTGGAAGTAAACTTTTTAAGTCGGCAATCTACAGTTCTTCCTTCTTTTCGTGTTTATGCATCAATGTTGAGTTGAACTATTTCATTTCGAATTGTAACTGCTTGGCTTCGAAGCAAATTAGTCTGAATTTCATGAATTTCTTCTTCCGTATTGTTTAAATCTTCATGCTCGAAAATTTCATAACTTGAATCCTATTTTCTTTATTTTGCGCCCTAATCTCATTTGATTCAGCGTCCAAAAATAAACCAACACTAACAGTTTCTTATTATTATTGCTTGTATAAAGTCTAAGTCAAATAAATAAATAAAACTTATGTTTCAACAGTTTATTTTCAATTTATTCTTTTTCTTTGACACTTCAAATGGAAACAAAAACATATGTTTGAAATAGGGAGGGGACTTTATTCGATAGTTTTGATTTAAAAATCGTTGCACCTAATTAAATGTCTTAAAAATGCTAGCGCATTATAATTGAAAAAATTACTTTTTATAAGCAATATATTACATTGTTTATGGTTTAAAACGCTTATTGTCTTTATTTTATAATATATTATCGAGAATATATCGCATTTTCGATATATCGGTTAATTTGCACATCTCTGCCTGAAATTTATATCAATCGATATGATGATGACAGCTACCTCAAACCGGAATTCAATCTCCGAAAAGGGCTGCGTTGCGGAAAAAGTTCCGCTCCGATGGTTACCTCGATAGGGCCGATTGACTCTTTTGCTGGGGTCTGATTATGAGATTCGTGGGGGATCGTTTTCAATTCGAACTTTCAAATTCGACTCGCGTTTTCTTATTAACGAATTCGCGGCGAAGCGAAAATAGTTCTTCAGTGATTTGACACTTTTTATTTGATTTTTTCTTCCTATATTCCAGTGATTTATTTGGTTTGACAGCTTTCCAGAGTGCTCCCGTTACAATGCCCTTAACTTTCTTCATAAACTCGACGATAGTCAACAATTGATGTATTTTGTGAATTTTAAAATTGTATGTTTTATTGTTGATATAGGAAAATTAAAATAAAGCTAACTCACATTTTCATATAATTACAATCAAGGAAGAATCCACGAAATCGAACAGTGAATAATAATAAACACTCTTTCGCCTGTGAATCCGCCAAAAAAAAGCTGTCAGATTTCAACTCGCCAACAAACATTATCAGGCCTATTCTGCTATTCGTCGGGGGAAATTTTACTTGAATTTTCACTAATCATTATTCTGCTATTAACTTGAAGTGAATCTGTGTATGTCGGTAACGTCGGTAATACTGCGCGGTATTCATTCTATTCTCTACAATTCAGATCCGCATATAAAATGCAGCGGATATTTTATTTGATGTCTGGTTTGTTAATTTTTGTAAGCAAAATGTAAGTGAAAACTAATTTATTGCTAAATTTAAATATTTGTTTTATAAATAAAAGAATATTAACATTTTTAGGGGAAGGAAGACACTTTCTAACATTTCTCCGAAGCTCTATTTTTGAGGATTCATTATACCTCTGCTTACAATTGCAATAAAAAGTCCAATACTGCCCATTTCCATAAATTACACAAATTATTCTCTTTAGGTGGATTGATTAAATTTAATTTTTGTATGAATCAAAACAATTTATCCAACATTCCCATTATTTTTACATGAACAGCTGTTTATTTGAATGTTAAATTGGTTTGGGATAATGTAGTTCACCCGATGGATAGCAGAATGCAAAGGCAGTGTGAAAGGGAATCGAATAAACGATCCACGTGAAAAGCAGAATATGACATTTCAAATTCGCCTTCAAATTCGTCAATTGTTCGAATTCAAAACGAAGAAGATGAAAGCGAAAACAATAATTGAAAAGTCGCAAAATCGGTATCAAAACGATTCGAGCGAATCTCATAATCAATCCCCTGGATTTACAGATTATTGGTTAATAATTAATATGTCTTCCGTTTCCGGTAAAATATTTTTTAAATTCAGAAGAGTACATTACATATGTTTCAACTTGAAATTTATTGTTCACAAGGTGCCAGGCCAAGGATTTTTGCATCTTCTGCAAATGAACAGGGGTGGAATCGGCTAAGGTGATAGTTGACTATCATTTTTTTGATAGTCAAATTGACTATCATTTCTATTCCTTCTCTGTAAGATGATTCAACTCGATTCAATTCGATTGAACAGTTTGAGATTCAAATTGTCAAAATTCGTTGTTGTCTTGGTGAAATTTAAAATTTGTTCTTATAAAATATCTAAATAAAAGTATCAAATTGGCTGTGTTTGCATAAAATTAATACTTTTCTTGCTTTTTTCAAATGTCGCAAGCTTTGTCGGCCACAAGAATGTGTTTTTTTAAAGAACTACATATGTATCAGTGAAAATGACTGTCGAATTTGTTTGTGAAAGCTTTTTAGGTATTAATTTGACTATTAACTTACACCGATCAAATTCGATTATTTTGACTGTCATTTCTCAACGATTAGCTTAGCCGATTCCACCCCCGGTTCATATAACATAACGGACTTGCTTTAAATACAATTTCAGAACGCAAAATATGACCAATGCAGCTAGTTAATTTTTTATATGTCATTAATTTAAAACTTGAAGCTTTACTTGCATCAAGTACCATCATCACTATTATCTACACACAAAAAATCCTTACACAGGCTAAAAGTCCACCATAAGTTGTGTTTTTAATTTTAAAGAAAAACCCCTTTTACACAAAACTTAAAATTTAGTTCTACACTAAATAAATAAGGTTAAGTTCAAAAATGCAACTAGTTGCACGAGCCATTCAAATTCATGCAATAAAATTATGAACAGAAAAACTTCTGCAAGAATGAGGCAGATATACAATTTCAAAAACCAGTTCATAAATGTCATCAAAGTAGGCGCCTATAAAAACGTATTGAGTTTTTTCTTTGAGTTACGCGAGTTTTGTTTTTTTAGTGTCTTAACGAAATTCTTTCAATAAAAATGTTTGAATGAAACAAATTCATTCATTTCTATGAAGTATAAATATTATATTTCATCTTATTAATAAGAAATTTAATTTTTTGCCAAAAAATAATAAATATTCAATTATTCTACCTACACATCATGTTCTTACATTTTCCTGCATCAGCTGTCATACTGTTTTTTGAACAGAATTACCGACAGCAGTAATGTAGTTTGCTGCATTTTTACATTAATGAACCTACCCTAAATCACAAAGTTATAAAGTTCAGCTTTCAGTTGAATGAAGAAACATGATCAGTTGACATTTTGACATAAGTGGCTTCACTTGAAATTCGTCTTGACTAGTGCAGGTTCAAGCGACATAAGGGGCTTGAAAGTAAATCAAGTTTCTAGCATCTGATTGTCCAGCTGCCAAAAAATTTAGTTCCAATTATGACAACTCTATGGGAAATTTGACCAGAAAGTAAGTCAAGAAAAATCTTCCTTACTATCAAATCAAGTCAACTTATGACAGAAAGACAATCGATCATATTTTTTTAATTAACTGAAAGTTGGACTTTATTCCTTTACAATTTTGTTTTTTCGCACAATTTCATTTAATATTTTGTGTAAAAGGGTTTCTCGTCAAATTGGAAAAGAAATAAGTAATATATCTTTACAATACGGTAGTACCCGTGGCATGATGGTTAGTGCGTTGGACTGTCATGCAAGGGGTCTAGCGTTCAATCCCTGCCTGTGCCACCTTAATTTAAAAAAAAAAATTAATTTTCGCGGGTACTGCCTCTTGCGAGGAATTGACAACTCCTTCAAGAGTAATTCTTGTCATGAAAAAGTGCTTTCCCAACTAGCCATTCGGATTCGGCCTTAAATTGTAGGTCCCTTCCATTCCTGACAACAGTACTCGCACACAGGAATGGTTGAGAGTTGTAAGTTACTAGGCCCTGGTTCACAACGGACTGTTGTGCCACCCCATTTGATTTGATCTTTACAATACGAAATGCAAATTGGGATTGACTTGTAGTTTGCCAGAGGACTGTTTTGTAGACAATGTTTTTAGTTGTTTTTGTACGGTAACTTAAGGTAGAAGTTAGGGAAGTAAAGTTCTGAGTTTAAAGTTTATGACACTTGGTCAAAATGTACGTTCACGGAATGTAGTTGACTGGAACCTGCCCACTTTCTTGTCAAATTTTGTAATAAAGTTGCCTCGATTGAAAGTCACTTTTTGGCAGGTGATACTAGATCAGATACTTGTCCTGTCTCTAAGTGTCTTATTTCCTCTGAACTTGGGCAAAGTTTTCATTTTATTTTACTATATTTTACATTGTTATGTATTTCATTATGTCCTCATTATATCAGTCAATTATATCTTATCAACATAATTTAAAGCAGACATATTTTCATAGCAATACATCTCAATTTAATGTAATTATTAATTCCATTATGAAAATAATATAGGATCGCTAAAAGTTTGTTTATGTTTGTGTCTAACAATTTGTAAATTTTATTTATAAAGGTCTATTAAGTCAACAAATGACATTTTTTGCTTAAAATAAACAGTAATTTTAAAATCTTGTCAAATGTATATGGGGTGTTTTCATAAACGTCAAAAATGTACGATTGAATAATCACCTTTCTGCTTTGTTGCAGTATTGGTCGCGTTCAATCTCAGTTAGATAGGGTATTCAGATAACTTATTGTCAGTGTTTTAAGTTTTAAGAAACACCTGGACTATCAAAAAATAAATCTAAAGATATCCAAAAAATTGTGTTATATGTGGGATTCTGAAAGAACAGCTGATATTGTTGAATTTGAAGGAGGCTGAAAATTGATATACATAAATCGATCTCAAAACCTTTTTTTGTCTACTTTTGTGAACACTTCAAAGTTGTATTTGTTTTCCACCAGCAATGTCAATTTAAGTATTCAATATCATTCAATAAGGTGCCTAAAAATAAACCGATCCAAGATTGAACGCAGACACTCAATTTTTCCGCGCAGATATGCTTGGATACAATTTGAAAGTTGTCACTAAATGTTTGTAAACGTTTAAAAAAAAAAAAAAAACATAAAAATGCCTTGCAAAAAACGTGCTCTATCTTATTTGTAAATTTGCATATGTAGATAAAAAATATGATACATATTTAAATTCAAAAGATTCAAATTGAAGAATTATATGGATTTTATAAACAAAACTTAAACAAATTAATTTTATTATAAAAGCTTAGTTCTTAATTGACAACTTAAAAAAAAAAACCCAAACAATGCTTCAAAACTAACGGTAAAAAACTCCATGGTTAATAGAAACTCTCATTTATTCAAATTTGCACGTTTCGCCGTTATGTCTTATTTTGCTTTATCTGTTTGTTCATTTCCCGTTTTCTTAAAATCACCATATTGTGGGAGAAAAATGTGCTGTTTTTAAAGTCTTATCCAATTTTATTTTTCCTTAAAAAATAAATGTTCAATGTTTTACAGAAAAGAAAATTAAAAATGAAAAAAATTGCAGCTGACGTGGAAAACAGTATAGTTTCTCTACTTGAAGAGGGGATATCTTCAAGAAAAATTGCTCAGAGAATGAAAGTCTGTCAACGAACTCTCCATTTGGTAAAAAAAGGAAAAATGTACATTCCAGCAGCAATCCCCAGGCCGACCGAGAATGCTTAGTGATGGTGATGCGAAAAAAGACTGCAAGACGTCAAGAATAGCAGCAAAATAAATAAAAAGGACGTCAGTGAAGCTAGAAGAGCCCTTAACAGGATTGGTTTACAACCAGCAGTTAAACTGAAAAATGCAGCACTGTCTTAAATTCTGCAAAGCCGACAAAAACTGGAGTGTTGACGATTGGAAACGGGTGGTTTGGTCAGACGAGACCAAAATTAATCAAATTCAGTCAGATGGTTAGGAATATTTTTGGCATCGGCAGAATGAAACTCTCCAGAAGCATCAGATAAAGAAAACCATGAAGCATGGATGTGGCAACTTAATGGTGTGGGGGTGTTTTACATGGTGGAACATAGGTCCGCTGATCAGAATCGAAGGTATAATGAAGAAGGAACAATACCTTTCCATTCTGCGTAACAACTTACCAGATTTTGTTCACCAGTGTACATACCCCAATGAGCAGATCATTTTTAATCAATATGGGGTGGGGTCTCAAGCACAATTGTCCAGAGCTGGCTTGGGGAACAGTTATTTCAAACCATGCAGTGACCAGCAAAAAGTCCTGATCTAAACCCGATCAAGAACTGGAGGGCAATTCTTAAATTCTTATGATAATCCTCCAGGAAACTTGACCGACTTATGGGAAACAAATATTAATAATCGGGCAAAATTGAGCAAAAGGGAGTTTCCATAAATAATGGATTTTTTTAACGGTTATAATTGAAGCAATGTTTATGTTTTTTTTAAGTTGTCAATTAAGAACCCAGCTTTTATAATAAAATTAATTTTATTGAGTTTGTTTGTAAAGAGCATACAATTCTTCCTTATTTTTGCTCGTCACTGTACTTTTTCCTTTTCATTTAATATTTAAAAAAAAAAAACATTGTGCATTGTTACAAGGTTAGTTCGTTTGAAAATTTTACTTTATAGACGTGTCTATAGGAGGTCTTAAGATTTAGTCAAACAGAGCTCCGTCACTCGAGACGGTCAAAGCGTAACGGTGTCCTTCACATTCTGATGCATCAAACAGAACACGGTCAGCTTTCGGCGTCATATTATCCCAGTTGTAAAAGTAAATGAAAATTGAAAATTTTGACATTTCTCGACATTTCAAGGTCCCTAGAGTCGAAATAAATGATTTTTAGAAAGATGTCTGTGCGTGCGTGTGTACGTACGTTCGCGAAGTTTTTTCGTCGTCCATAGCTCAAAAACCAAAAGAGATATCGATTTCAAATAAATTTTGTTATACAGATAATAAGGCAGAAAGATGCAGAAAGGGCTCTCAAGACAATTGCGTGGGTTTTTTTTTTACCATAGCAGTTTGAAAAAGAGGTGAGAATTTTTGTATAACTTACGAACCAAAAACGCTAGAGACTTGAATTAAATTTTATATAATATATTGTAACGTGATATCAAAGAAGTATATTTTTTGAAAAAAATCCATTTAACTGTTTTTTTATAAATCAAAAAAACTGAAAAAAAAATTTGTCACCTCCAAAATTTTACGACTAAAATATGATTTCATCTATCATAATGTTTTTGACATCTGATAAAATTTTGACAGTTTTTTTTTTATAAAAAATACAAATTTAAAAAAAAACATTACTCAAAGTTCGTAAAAATTGAATATCTTTTAAAAAACTTGAAATTAAGTCTCCAAACTTATTTTATCTAATAAGAACTATTGTTTTCAACATTCTGAAAAATGTTGAGAAAAATCGAACTGATAGTTTTTTTACAAAAAATAAAAACCTAAAAAAAATTAATAAAAGTTGGTGAAAATTGATTTTCGACTCAAAAATCTTTTCAAAACTTTGGGATATTGGCTTTAATTTATTTTTATCCTTCAAAAAATATTGTTGTCAACATTCAGTAAAATTTTGAAAAAAATCGAATTGACACTTTTTGTACAAAAAAGAAGAAATATAGTTTTCAACATTCGATACAATTTTGAAAAAAATCAAATTGACAATTTTTTTTTTACACAAAATAAAACTCTTAAAAAAAAACAATACAAAAACTTGGTAAAAATTTACTTTCGACTCAAAGAAGAAAGTATTGTTTTCGATATTCAGTAATTTTTATATAAAAATCCAACAGACCGTTTTTTCATAAAAAATTAAATCTAAAATCATATAGACAAACTTTTAAGCAAGACAAATCGATAGACGGGATGGGAAGTTATTAGTGTGGGTCGCATTCCAGCCTCTTTTTAACTTCCCATAGGAAGTTATTTATTTTGTATTTGGACTGTTGGCGGTTGCGTTCTTTGTAAAAATCTGCAACTTCAATTTGACAGTCAACTTCCATTTTTAACATCACTGGCCATGATTGCGTTATGTTTGAATAACAACTAATAGTTTTACAGAAAACAGGGAACTCGACTGGGCGTCCCGCCAGACCGCGTTCTGTTTGACTAGGCCTGTAGTTACATATACTTTTAGTAAAACTCCCTTACCGACCATTATGTTCAGTTTAGCGTGGATATTTCGTATAACTAGAAATTAATATTGTCTTTTATTCTGTCATCATTGGTTTGACAGTCAATTCAAAATTTGAACTCGAATTTTCCTAACATTTCAAAACAAAAATCTGAAACTGTTATCTAAGGAATACAACATTTCGATCTAATACCATAAAAAGATTGCTGGACGCAGCAAGATTTTTATGATCTTTTCCAAACATTGGATGCTTTCATATTTACATAATTGTTTGTGAAAACATATTTTTATTTGAAATTAATCATTTGAAAATTGGGTTATATTTTATCTACTTAGGTATTATTTAGTTTGGCCATAAGTCATAAAGTTTCTATCCTTTTTCATTTATCGTGCAGATCTAGACTTTCCTAGATTGGTGCTAAAAATGTCAGATGGGTGTTGAGGATGTTTGAAATACGATTCAGTTTTTGAATCGATTGAAGTGATGTTAGGAGTGTTTCGGTTAAATGGTTAAAGGAACCTCACAGAACCAGCATTCCTGGGTTGATGGTTCTTTTTGAGAATAGTAGAGAATAGCTTGAAAATATTGTTGGCATTTATAGATAAAAGATGACTTCCCCATTGTGGCTCTGCCGTTTTTGTGATAAGAATGAAGGAAGCTGAAGGAACGAAGGCGCGATAAGAGGCTAGATTTTAGATTCCAAAGAAATAATGGTTGGCATCAGGTCATCATAAATAAACAGACCATTCAATTGAGTATTAACTAATAACGTTTTATGAAGACAGATTATTTGAGTAGGACATCGAATTGCGAACTGTCACAAATTATTTAAAACTTCATTTTCATTGTTAAGGTCTTAGTAAACGCATTATGTATTTTCTATAATGGTTTCTACTTTATATAAAAATAATTCTCATATAACAAACCATAGTGTCTTATTTTTACCATGAAATATTTCTTTAAATCAAATATTAATTTTAGTAGGAATGAGGTAAGTATATAAATTTTATTATACATAAGTAATTCGTTATAATTTTCTAGTCGGAAAACTTAAACAAATAATTATGACCGCAAATAACTTTGAACTGGTGGATTTTCATTTGACGTATTGCTTCAAAATTTATTCTGGAACCCTTTAATATTTGACGTTTAGTTTGAAATGTTGCAAAACGCATGATATTTGGACATTTGCTAAGTTTCCTGCAGCAAAAATTAAATACGTCAAAACTGTTCCTCTTTTAAACAACTGCTTTTTAGGATTGAGGGCATCATTGTTTGAGCTTGGAATAAATGTCATAATAATAAAAGTCATAAAATGTGGTGTTCAAACTCGAGTAAATTTTCAATCTTGAACATTATTAAGTTTGTACAAAAATGTCATGTATTTGAATCTTAGAGAAAGAAAACGTTTATGCAAGTTAGTCATATAAACAAATAGAATTGCAAATTTCATAAATTTGTTTAATTTAAAATTGCACTAAATCCAACAAAAACCCAACTTTAGTATACATGAAGTAACAAAAGTTTAAACCAAACACAACAATCGGAAAAATCCAAACCAATGACGTTGAATAATTCAAATGGATTTAAAAATCAGGGCTGTGTCTTAAGTAAGAGCATAATAAACATTTGACAAAAATTAAATCAACTTTGTAATAAACTTAATGTTGTACTTTAATAAAACAAAAAGAAATTTGTTAAATCTAAGTCAAATCGGTGTGAACGAATTTAAACAATTGAATTAAACTTTTTATACTTGAACTTGAATAAAATCTTTTTTTTTTTTAATACAAAAGTAATAAACCTGAATAAATGTACTAAAGTTTATAAATAACATTAAAAACAAAAAATATGTATACCGAAGGTTGAAAGTTATAATTAATTTAACAAAAATAAATTTAAAAATATACGAAGCATCAAATAAAAAATAAAAGGAAAATAATTAAAATTTGCTAAAATTTGAAATTTTGACTTTAAAAACAAAAATTATAAATACAAAACTCTTCGAAATAAATTTTTAAAAAAAGTTAAAACTAAATAAAAATATCAGGGCTATAGAGAGGATAGAAAGAGAAACAGTTTTTATAATAACATCATATAAGGTTTAATAATAGTAAATTAAAGAAACAACAAATTATAAATTAATAAAGTAGCCAAACAACACTTTTTTATAGCTCAGTGAATTTATAAAAAATAAAACTCACATTTTTTAAGTCCGTATAAACACAATTTGTACCTTTTATATAAATAATAAAATATTTATAATGCTCATTTGCGCATTGTTGTAATTTTTTGTCGATATTATAAAATATATTATTATACAATTATTAAACAAAAATAAAAAAAATATAATTGTAAAAAAGATGTGGCAACTATTTTCATAAAAACAAATTTTCTTTTAATTAAATATCTTTCATGATGGAAAATATAAATAAACGATTGCTTAGTCAAGAAACAATCATAAAATAATAAATAAATAGGTGGCGCAACAGTCCGTTCGTGAACTAGGGCCTAGTGACTGACAACTCTCGACCATTCCTGTGTGCGAGTACTTTGTCAGGGATGGAGAAAGAAACAATCATAATTCATACAAAAACAGCGATGTTCTAGAATATTAGGAACTTTAAAAATTAGTTTTTATGTTTTTATTTAATTTTAGTATTTCTTTTAAAAAAAAATGTGTTTAAGTTCTTTTCCTCAATTTTAAAATACGGCATATTTTGAGACGTCAAAAAATTACTTATTTTTTTGTTGTTTATTTAAATATGCGGAGTTTTAAAAAACTTATAAAAAAACTCATAAATTAATCTCAATATTTTGAATTTTAAAAAAACAAAACTAAAATGTAATCAAATTTTAACCCACTAATATGAATGCAATAATATAACTTAAGTCGAATTGATAATTTTAAATATTAAACAAAAATAAAGTGATTTTTGTCTTGAGAAATTCCCTTTAATATTTAAAATAATATTAATTGTTATATAAACAAAAATAAGAACAAATTATTTTTTTATCTTACATTGTAATTTTATTTGTATTTTTAGGTTATTGAACATTCAAAAATTTTGTTTTTCTAAATATAAATGAGTTTTGTATGTTTATGCTTTATAAATAATAATAATAATAATATAATAACAATTTTTTTTGAAATATCTTCCTTTCATTTATTTGCTTAATTCAAGCCAATGAATAACAACAACAATTTTAAGATGGCTTAAACTAAAACATTCTAATCCTAACTCAAAATTGAAAGAGTACGGAGTTAAGAAAGATTAGAGTAAAGGTTCTTTTAAGAGACGAAATAATAATGTTAATATCATAGGGATGTGCCCTGTTGCCTAAAGGTAAAATTCTTGTATTTTAGTGTAATAAGTGGCAATTATTAAGCCTAGTAAGGCGTTCCTTCTACTTTGAACGTCAAACTTGTCGAGTTGTAGAAGCTGAGTAAGGTCAATGATTCTCGAGAGTATTCTCCAGATGAGTACTGAAACTAAAAATCATCATCCATTCCCACATAAACAAGGCATACCAGCCTACGTTTATGTCACCAACTCCCATCCTACCTCCCACGTTGTAATGGCCAAAAAGCTAGCACCGGTCCTATCTCCTATGCTCCTTCTCACTCTAGGTAACCTAGCTGAATTGCTGTTCCCGAATCCCAATCTTTTTCTTACACATCAGAATGATGAATTAACATCAACTGACTCCTCACCCTTTCTCTTCCTCCCCAACCACCACTCATCTTTATTGGGCTGGATCTAAGGTGTTAAACGACCCGTGCCGATGATCAGCCTGGCTGGGGGCGCAATTCAAAAATAGCCCAGTCTCTAACGGAATATCCGGATACCTGGCGACCTCCGGATTAACTAGCCTTATCTGTACATGCGAATCTCTGTGCAGATGGACCTTTTTTCTTCGCATCTTGTGGGACCAAAATGAATAAAACCAACAACAAAAATAAAAAAAACAATTAAGAGCGGTATCTCTTCAGGACCGGGCGGCAGCTTGGCGTCAAAGCCTGCTGCCGTATCTCTTGCGGCCAACACATTGAAGGGAGTGGTGTCTAACCATGGACCCTCCTCTGCTGTTGGTAGCAACGAGAATATAAAGGTAGCGATACCTAATTTCAGTAGTGCCAACTATAGAGGATACAGTTTACTTAACATCGCCTAAAAAATCTTCTCCGCCATAATGTGTGAACGTCTAAAGCCCATCGTCAACAACCTGATGGGTGCTTTTAGACCAGGAAAGTCCACAGTCGATCAAATATTCACATTAAGGCAGATCCTGGAAAAAAACCAAGAACACCAAATCGACACCCACCATCTTTTCATCGACTTCAAGGCCACATATGACAGCATCTACAGGGCTGAGCTGTACCTAGTTTTGGCATCCTTGCCAAACTCGTTCGTTTGTGCAGGATGACTATGGAGAATTCACGCTGATCCATAATGGTTGGAAACAACTTAACAGAACCTTTTGATGTCAAAGAAGGTTTCAGACTTGAAAGAATAGTGCAGAGCTCACACGTCAACACTAGAGGCACTATCTTTCAAAAGTCTGTCCAACTACTAGCATATGCTGATGACATTGACATAATGGGAAGAACACAGCGTGATATCAATGGGGCTTTTGTGAGTCTTGAGGCAGAGTCGGCAAAAATGGGTTTAACGGTTAATGAGGGCAAAACAAAGTACATGCTGTCGTCAAGAAAGGACATACAACATCGACGTCTTGGTGAAAACGTCACCATCGACAGACGTAACTTTGAGGTAGTCAAGGACTTCATCTACCTAGGCTCCGCTGTAAACACAGAAAACAACACTAGCGCTGAGATCAAACGCATAATAACTCTTGCTAACCGCTGTTTCTTTGGGCTAAGAAAGCAATTGAGTGGTAAATTCCTCTCTCGAGGGACGAAAGTGTTGCTATATAAGACCCTTATCATCTTCGTGTGATCTACGGTCCCGTATGCATCGAAGGGGAGTGGAGGAGAAGATGGAACGACGAGCTATACGAGCTGTACAGCGACGTAGACTTAGCCAGAAGGGTAAAAGTCCAACTAGATGATGTGGTAACCCTTCACAGTCGACTCTTCAACATTTGGTGGCCAAATTTGAGACGACCGCTTCAGTAAACAATCCACCAACAAGGACAAGAACATCGCTGCGGTCCGTGAAAGTGTACAGCAGAACCTGAAGCAGTCTATTCCTCGGCGTGCACAAGATCTCGGCTTTTCGCAGACTTTAACTATCCGAATCTTGCATTTCGCGTCGTTACTTGGGCCTATACCCGTACAAGATCCAACTGACTTAAAGTTCATGACCATAGACAACGCCGTTTGTTCGCTGACTGGGCTTCGAATCGTTTGGGAGAGAACCCCAATTTTGTCGAAAAATCATGTTTAGTGATGAGGCGAATTTTTGGAGGTATTAACAAGCAAAATTGCCGTATATGAGACGACACCAACACACGAGAGGTTTACGAGGTGATAATGCATCCTCAAGAAGTTACCGTTCAGTCTGGATTTTGGCCGGTGGCGTAATTGGTCAGTACTTTTTTTTAAAACGAAGTTAGTGAGGCGGTCACCGATAACAGCAAGCGCTACATAACTATGGTAACTAATTTCTTATGGCCCAAATTGAACCATATGAACTTAGACGAAATGTGTTTCCAGCAGGACGGCGGCGCTACTTTCCATACAGCAAACGCCGTTCCATTCTATTTCAACATCTACCCGCCCTTATTGAAAAATTGGTTACTTTTCTGCTTCCAGGAAATTTAACAATTTAAAAGACTTTTTATAAAGAGAAATCATATAAATTACAAAATATTACTCATACGCCACAATGAGTCAATTATAAAAGATGAGTATATGGGTTTTTTTTGTGTGAAACTTAATGCAGTGTTTTAGGTCTCCCTTTAATTTTCTTTACATTTCGCCACAAAAATTATCAAACATATCAAATATCCAATCAATTTGATTTGATCTACTCTAAGTTTTTCCGTTAAAAAAAAAAAAAAAAACAAATTTCCACGGCAGTAATTGAATGTTTATTTTCGTCTGTTTTGTAACTTAATCTCACCTATTCAACATGTTTTATTATATCTTAATCTACTATAAGAAAATAAACATAAAACAAAAAATATAAACACTAAACAGCCAACACCTTTAAAACATTTTGCATCATTGTGATATAATAAAGTTAAGTTGTTTATATAATTTTATTTTAATAAGTTTTGCAAAATACTGAAAACAAGATCACTTTTTTTCTACGAGTAGTTTATAAAGTTTCAGGAACAAAGAACACAAATAATAAAATATACGAAAATCACACACAAAACAAAAAAAACTTTGATCTTAAAAACTAAACAATTAAAAATGCCTATGACTATCGGATGTCTTTTTCTCAAACAAAAACTAAAATAAATGCTAACACGATAATGTTTTTAAAATTACTATGTAACTAATAAATTACAGTCCTACTTTTGCTACTTTATGAGGATTATTCTGTTTTCCTTTTCCTTTTGTTATTGTCATTCATAGTTTTAGTTTAATTGATTTACAATCCTTTGTTAAAGTAAACTCTTTCTGGAACATTTTCTTTGGTATTTTTGACCATGTCTTCATATAATTCTGGTTCTAGACGTTTAACTGTGGAAGTTTTAATGCAGCACATTTGTGGGAAGAGTGCGCATGCAGTTGGAACCATAAAGATGAGGCTAAAAATAGGAAGTGATTTTGGGTTAAAGGGAAGAATCCAAAGAATATTCAAATCAAATAAAACTTACAAACAACCAACCATAGTTGTTTGGAATGGAGCATGTAAAAATGTCATCTTCTTAAATGCTGGAATTTTCTCCAATTTCTCCATAATTATTGGCAAAACCAACATTCCTGGAGCGGCCATGACAATTCTTGAGAATATAACTTGAGAAATGCCTTTGACAGCTGCGACACGACTCTTGCCCACGACATTTCCATTCTCATCCTGAACATCGACTCCTTGGAGAATTTCGTTTTGTCTCATAAATGGGATGTTAACACAATTGGCAGCAGCAACTGCTGTAAATGGAACGTAGCGCTAAGAAGAAACATAAATAAAGTGAAAATAGGAATACAATTAGTATATTTCGAATTTACTTGGAATATTGGTGGAGCTCTTTTTGTCCAATAGCTTTTGCATCCGATGGCAGCAATTAAAGCACTAGTAGTGGCAGACACATAGGCTACTCCAAGTTGAGTTACAGTTGTGGCAGAGTTGGCATTGCGATTGGTGTAATTGACAACAGCATTGAATGATTGATTGACGAATTGCCAAAAGACTACAGCTGGGACTGTACGATAGAACTGGAGCATAGCTCCAGTGATCAGCATACCACCGGGTACCTGTAGAAAAAGAAGAAACATTTGATTTACATTTCGGAAAGCTTAGTAAGATTGTTAAGGAATACATTTGCCGAGGAAGTAAATCAAAGTTTTTTTTTTCCTTTTGGACCAATTATAGCAATGGGTATTCTGAAAAATGTTCAGCCTTGCCTTTTGTTCTTTTATCGGCCAACATTCAGAATATATTGTAATAATCTTGGCTTTATCGAGAGGCCAAATTATTCTTAATGTATAACAGTGTGTTACAACTAAACTTATATTGCGCGCCTTAAGAAAATAGACCATAGTGTCTCCGAGTTTAATTTTTTTTGAGGTACTTAAGTATTTTTTTTTTATAATAAGGGCACACTCAAAGGGATATATAACCCTTATTATGTAGACACAGTGTGAGCACTAGGAAAGGGAGACAGGGTTTGAAAGGAGATGTCGGTGCACATTGGTTTTGAATTCCTGAATATTGCAATAGCTGGGAGAGACAGAGTGTGGCAAGGCATTCCACATTCGCATAGTACGGCTAAAGAACGAATCTCTGTACTTGACAGTACGACCGAAGTTGGGCTCGAGGGTATATTGATGAGCATTCCTAGAAGCGCGAGTATTACGGTTGAACTGTTTAAGGGGAGGAATGCAGCTGGCTATTTCTAGAGCATAAACCATTAAAATAACGGTAAAAGAGGGTGAGACAAGAAACATTTCGACGATTTTCAAGTGACGTAAATGATCTTATGATGGTAATATCACCAATCAGTTTAAATGCTCTACGTTCAATACTGTCCAAGAGGCTTAAGTAAGTTGCAGGAGCACCAGCCCAAATATGGGAGTTATACTCAAGCTTTGGACGTACATATATAAGTCTTGTTAATAACAGCCAGATCAGAGGGGTGAAAAACTTCTTGCATCGCCTTATAAAACCCAAACATTTTGCGGCATTTTTGGCGACATCGCGTATGTGATCGTTCTACAAGAGGTGGTTGGTGACACGCATACCGACAATATCGAGGTGTTCAGTCTCCTCGATGCAGGTGCCATCTTTGGATACTGGGAAGGGGGTATTCTCGCTTTAATGATAAAAGGCAGCATTGCGTTTTCGAAGCATTAAATTCCACGCTGTTTCTTATTCCCCATTGTACAATGCTGTTTAGGTCATAATTTAATGAGCTTTTCATATTTTGTCGTTGCAGTTCCACATCCGAAGAGGGGTGTGAATCTGAAAACGAATATAAAAAGCTAAGAGTACTATCGTCAGTGAAACAATGTATTGGATTAGAAGTCACAGACAAGAGATCATTAATAAAAATGAGAAAGAGTGTTGGAGATAAAACAGAGCCCTGGGGCACATCAGCATTTATTTTGTGCTTTTCAGACTTGAATCCATCCAATACCACTTGTATTGAACGATTCGAAAGGTAATTACTAATCCAATGAAGGAGGGATTCATGCAAACCGAAAGCACGCATTTTCAATAAGAGAGCCTGATGCCAAACCCTAGCAAATGCTTTTGAAATATCGAGTGCAATAATCTTACTTTCTCCAGAACTATGTAAAAATTTGTTCCACTGTTCGGTGAGATAAACCATGAGATCACCAGTGGACCTATTGTTACGAAAGCCGTATTTTCGGTCATTAAAAAGCTTTCGATCTTCGATATATTTCTTGAGCTGATAATTAATCAGCGTTTCCATGACCTTGGAAAGAAGGAACTTAAGTGCAATTGGTTGGTAATAGACGGTGAGAAAGATTCGCCTTTTTTGGAATAGGCTGTGACAAATGCGGTTTTCCATCCGCTCGGATCGAGACCTGAGGAGTAGGACAGATGAAAAAGCTTACGCAGTGGTTTTGCCAGCGATGAAGAACACCTCTTCAGAACAATAGCGGGGATACCATCCGGACCAGTAGATTTATGTATGTTAAGATCTTTTAGGACTCTCTACAGTACGAGTGCGAAAAAAGATTTGCCCCATAGAATAATTAACTCGCTCAAGTACAGGCGGAGTCTTACCACTCACTGGTAGCGTTGAATTGGCGGCGAACTGCCATTTTACAAATGGCCAAACATTTTTACTGCCTTTGGGGCATTGCAGTATTTTTGCCGTAATTTTTGGTCATGTAAAAATTTGGTCCATCGAATATGGGCGTTGCAGGTCTTCCTGGCTTTGCTGAACTTATTCCGGTTTTCCTCAGTTGGATTGGCTTTAAAACAACGGAAACTTACCTTCTTGACAATAATAACCTCTTTACAGCTCGCATCGAACCATTCGTTTTCCTTAGGTCTGATGCTTTTAACCCTGTTCGGGATAAAAGTTCTCATTCCCAGGAGAATCAAACTTGTGATCATATCAGCGCTGGCGTCAACGTCACTATCGAGGAAGCATAGTGACCAATTAAAGATCCTGAAGTAATTATTGAGACCGTCCCAGTTGGCTTTCTCGTATTGCCAAACGGTTCTCTTAGGAGTTCTTTCTTTAACTGGAGAGTTTTTACACGAGCAATTTGCTGATATGACACAATGGTCAGATGTACCTAGAGGAGATAGAACACTAATAGTGTACTTACCAGGGTCAGAGGTAAGAAACAAGTCAAGAGTGTTTTCTGCTCGACCTACCACGTACGATATTCGGGTGGGCTCGTTGACCAGCTGAGTTAGGTGGTTTAACTAAGCGAAGATCTCAGCACACACTCCTTCTGGTGTTGACTGGCCCGAATGTTAAAGCCATGAAGAATTGTGTACATTGAAATCGCCCGTAACAACGATTTCAGTGCGAGGATAGGACGAAACAATTCTTTGGATGGAATCAGACAAAGCATCAAATTCACGAGAAGTTGACACTCTGTCTAGATTGGTGCTTCGATAAAGGAAGCAATAGTGAATGATTTGCTTATTCACGGAAAATTTAAACCACATAAAATTGAAAAAAGAATTGGTGCAGAGACCATATTGTGGCAAAAACTGATAAGCAACATCATTCCTAATGTATATGGCGAGACCATGGTGGGAAAAGAATAAAGAATTCAGTGGGATCTGAATCATCACCCACTTGGGTTTCACTTAGTACGATTACAGCTGGCCTGTTTAAAGCAGTATGGGAGTACACAGAAAGAAAATTCGATCTAAGCTCACGAATATTACAATAATCTACCCTGAAATTTTCAGCCATTGCTAAGATGTTGATGTTGCACTTCAATAAGGATACTGTCATTAAGTAATATTTAAGCCTGGCTTAGTTTGGGAGGTTCTTCCAGAGTATTGACCTTTTTGGCTTTTCCTCTGATCTGATCTTGTTTTTAAATCACATTTTTTCTTTTGCAACTAGGTATTTTCCCCTGTTAAAAAATCTTTAAAAAATGTAAAAATGATGCCCTTCGCTGAGTTCAAGTTGATAAATAATCGTCATCATTAAGGATAGTTTCATAAAAGTGTTTTTTTTTTTGGGGCCACAACTGTAGTATATTATTTTTCACAAATTCTTATTTCTTTCTGAACAAAAAGTCAAATATTGTATTCGAAAATAAATTATAGGTTCTAACTCTATATATAGACAGAAATCCTATCTTTGGAACCCTAAGAAAAGGTGATTCATAAATAGTAATTGGCAACCCGAGTGGAACCGTGAGTTGATCCGACAGCAAAAAGGCATCAGGAATGTTTTCGTCTTCCTTTATTTCTCCGCTTGTTGTTAAAGACAATCAATTTATTAGCCTTCGATTATAATAAATTTAACCTGGACTCCACCTAGTTCCTTACGATATCCATAAAGCTCCCCACCACCTCCTCTTCCAAACAAGGAACTTTTCACAGCCGGTATATATTCTAATTTATAGTTTGTTAACATATTTTTAAATCTATTAACTTCGTTGTCTAAGACATGAGTTTTAAACAGAACAAAAAAATCGAATCGATGAGAACATTCCATCTTAAATCTATAAGCAACAAGGATTTTCATTCCCTTTTTTAAAAGAATCACGCCTCGTGAACCGAAGACTTGGTTTGAATACTGATTCATAGATTTTTTAGTGTATCGGATAGCTGATTGTCAATTGTCGCTTTTACTTTCACACTTCCTTAATCTCTAAGAAGAAGAAGATCTCTTTTGTTTTACGTGATTAAGGCCAAGGAGCTTTCTTTCAATTTTAACTCTAGCTTTGGTGTCATTACTGTTTTAAATTCTTATGTTATCGCTACAATAGCATAGAGACCTATTTCTGAATGAAAATCATATTTACTGTTTATGTTTGCATTGGCGGAAAAATAATTATTTTATCAACAAAATTCCAAAAGATAAAACAAAAGAAAAAAAACCATTTGATATGAGTTAAGTGCCTCTTGGACATTTCTAGCGCGATTTATCGAATATTTGTTTGCATTGTTTGCTTTGTTTACTTGAATGCATGTACCTCCTTGAAATGACACAATACACACAGCATTTGAGTTGTTTTTCTTCAAGTTCAATAAAAGTGAGTGTGGAAGAAATCAAAATAATTTTTCTATTCAAGTTAAAAACTCTCAATTAAATGAATTAATTTAAATTTAAACCTCCTAAACGATGATAAACACTTTCTCATAACAATCATCAACAACAACTGTACAATCAATTTGCTATTTAAAAATAAATTTCAAAGACTTTGCTCCCTCTCTCATCAATGAGACACATTGCTTCAGCAAACATAAAATTTAAAAAGAAAACAAACGTAAACTTCGCAACGCAACAGTCGGTCTATAAATACAAATTCGATGACGATGCCGTAACCGCCGCCGTCGTCGTCGTTGTTGTCGAAGCCACGATGATGAAGACGGCAAATAAATAGTTTGTGTTGTTTGGCACGTGAGTTCAAGCCATGCCACATTCTCTTGGTTGTTTGGGATACAAAGTAAGTACATTGAGGAATTCCTTCCTCTGCTGTTTGCCAAAAAGAAAAACAAAATTACCTGAAAACTCATGCGTCCACAGAAGTTCTGCAATTCACCAGTGTCTGGATGAAATGCCGAAGTGTATAATTTCATAGCATAGCGAACATCGTCCTTTGAAGTTCCAGCTGGCTCCTGTCCCAGACGATACTTTTCGACAAGTGTTTTGGCTTCGACTAAGCGTTCACTTGACACCACAACAGTTCGAGGATCAGTCATCCATGCGAAATGCTTAAACCGCCCGGTAAACGTATTCAGGTCGAATAGGGGCTTGTCTACATTGATGCGATCTAGAGGAAGGATTTGTGGATGGAAAGTTACATCACTTTCACGGTTTCTGATTTATGTAACTAAGTGCTTACCAATTTGTGCCATTTTGGAAATTTGATGTTGATTTTTAATTGACTTTGATTTTTCCTAAGTTACGTAATTTTGTTGGTTTTTTACTGCACAAAGTTGCTCTAGTTACACAAATGCACAAGGGGCAGGGGGATTGTGATATAGAGAAACCGAAAAACAGGTGCTAAAAAAACGATAGATAAAATACTTTGTTGCAATTTTTGCCACAAAAAGAGGATTCTTTAGTCTATTTAAATATGTTTCTGTTTCTGGACGAAAGCCAAGAGACAAAACTTAACAAAATAAAAAACAAATGATTGAACCACTTAACACCTTTTTTCTTCAATTTTAAATCATAAAACAAATTTGGGAACGTAAAAGAAAAGATTATCCACCCACTTGAGTTGGTTTTTCTCCAATATTGCAGCTCTTTAGGTAACTGACTGAATTCAAGGGGCTCGTTTTCGAAGACGACGTAAAACTATTGATCAATAATTCGTTCGTTAATCGTATGATGTTTGTGCAGGGAGAAGGAATGGATAAATAAATAAATTAACAATAATTCTTTTTCACACTACAATAAAAGTGCAGAGATACACACGAACGACAAACAGCAGAAGACGATGGAAATGAAATAGAATCGAATAAATAAAATGCAAAATCAAAATCCCAACCGGCTGAAATGACGGATGTCAGTTGTGTTTTGATTATGGAAAGTTCACAATGACGAAGTCTTTGATAATTCACAATGATAGTTGTTCATTTGTTGCATGTGAGTTTTTACAGGGTGAATTAAAAACAAAAAAGTTATGAGTTTAAAATGAGGCTATGATCACATTTGGCCTATGAAGTTTTTGTCGGTGATGTAACAATATTTTAGTATAGCCAGAGATTGTCAGAAAAAAGATTCAATGTTTTTTTAGCTAGATTTCCAAAACGGAGTTTAATGAAATCGAAATCAAAATTTAAAATCGATTACAATTGGTTTTAGGGTTGTACCATTTGATAGATTTCATAGCTTTGAATACTTTTCAAAATCATTTGAAGTGTAATTAATTCAGTTGGTTGTCAAAATTTGTATGAATTCTTATGTTTTTATATCTTCTATGCTTTTCTATAAAGTAAATATAAAATAAAGAGATTTTCATTAAAGGTGGCTAGATGTTGAAAGGGAATAAAACAAGCTATGTGTGAGGTATTAACAAAATTATTTTTGTATTTAAAAGGCCACAGGAAAACTCACAGGAAAAAGTCTAGCGTGGTTCAATCGCATTACTTTGGTGTCCAATTCACATTACGGCTGGAATGGGCTCACGACATGAACCAACAAGAACTACAAGCTCGCTTGGACGCAGCTATCCTCTTAGTTAATTTCAACCGTTGCAAACAATTCACTAAGGAGAAGCTAATTGTGTAGAAAATATACTATAGAATCAACAACAAACAAAACTTTTACAATAAAAATTAATTTTATTTCAAACATTTTTTTCTTTTTCACAACAAATTCAATCCAAAATACTGAGCTTATGACTATTGCTTCTGTTGGCCACATGTGCCTTCAGAATCACCATATATTGTGGCCCACCGAGCAACTTATAGGCGGGGTTGAGAAGATTCTGAACGATTTCGCGTAGGTTCTTATGGGCGGAGCAGAAAAGGTCAATTCGTTGTTCCAAAATTTTATCAAAATCACACTCACCTAAAGCGATCACTAGAGTTGTTATGATGGGCTTCAATTTCTCCATGACTATATCTTTGGCTTCTTCCTTTGAGGACTCACCTGGCTTGTCCAAAGCACTGAGCATCTTCTTGATAGTGGCAGCCTATTCATCAAGTTGCGATAGCCCACTGTTGTGGTTTTATTCACTGAAACAACGATTCCCACATTGTGGAATGTGTTAGCGAAAATTTTCCTAGCCCTGCGACTTAGCCTCCACCAGAAATTTTCTTTCATACTTACTCTCCTCCACAAATGAACTTAACACCTTTCTCATATCTCCCAAATCCTTGTGATTGAACGGAGTTACCGGAAAGTCTTTCTCCAGGTAGGTGGAGACGAGTTCGAAGACGCATCCCTTAAAAACGTCATTAAGAACTACGAGCAAGTCTTCCTCGTCCTTGGGGTCATCATAGTGAATTCCGGTTCCTCGCTTAGCGAAGAGCGTTTAAAACTCTGGAAGATCATAGAAGTACCGCCAGTGCCTCCCTATAAGTTTCCTTTTACTGTTTTTTTCTCTTCCATATTCTGTAAGTAAAAAACAAAAAGAAATAATTTTTATTTTGTAAGGAAATTGTATAAATAATATTACTTACCACGACTAAATTAATTTTAAAATAAAAATATTTGTTTTGACATCAGCCATCAGCTGTTTTGTTTACATTAATTTGAGCGCTGACTGCTTCGAAAGGTTTGTTTGTTTAGTTCAACTTTGAATTGCTACGAAAACTTGTAGTTAACCAAAAATGTATGGGAAAACTTGAGTTTTCGATGTACGTTTTCGGCGAAAACCAATAATTTCTCGAAAACCGGGTTTTATACTTGGTGTGAAAAGCCTATTACCTGCTGGAACCACATGTCGTCTAGGTCCATATGGTTCAATTTGAGCCATAAGAATTTAGTTATCATCGTTATTTAGCACTCGCTGTTGACGGTGACTGCCTCATTAACGTCGTTTTCAAAAAAGTACGCACCAATTATGCCGCCCTCCCGAAATCAACACCAAATGGTAACTTTTTGAGAATTTGAGAACCTCGCGTGGGTTGGTGTCATCCCATACACTGCAATATTGCTTGTTAACACAGCCATTCACCCAAAAATGCACCTCGTTACTAAAGATAACTTTTCTATGGTCATAAACTTTGAACTCCTGGGTCAGTTGGATCTGGTACGGTTGTAACCCTAAGTCCCGACGCAAAATCCGCCAAGTTGAAGTCTATGAAATCCCGATTTCTTGTGCACGGCAAAGAATAGATTGCCTAAGGTTTTGATTAGCGTTTTCACGGACAGCGGGTATGTTCTCTTACTGTTCTGTTTACTGAACTGGACGTCTTAAATTTGGCCATAAAACGTTAAAGAGTAACTTGCCATGGCATTTGGCATAAAGAACTGAATAATAAACAAAAGATTTGACATATGTCACCAAAACAAAATGGCATAATATAATATATAAATAAAATATTTCCGTTTTGATGATGCACATACTAGCTAGCTGTAGGTTGGCCGTTCTTTGCAATAAGAAGTTTGGGAAAAACTCTTATGTCGAAGCTTAGTTTTGAAATGTATTAGTATTTAAAAGAATAATTTTTTATTCGAAATGTTATCGAAAAGACATTAGGCATGCTGAAAAATTATTGTAAACGCCTTGTTCTTTCCCTCAACTACTCACAAACCAAGCGCATTACATAAAGAAATTAAGCTTTATATCCCTAAACTGAAAATACTACTGTTTTTAATCAATTTCTTCTTGTCGAATTCAAATCACACCAACTTACTTTGTTCGAATTTAAACCACTTGGAAATCGAAATGTAGAACACACCACCAAAAATTCACTTTTGATATCGATAAAAGTGAATTTCAGAACTCCAGTTTTTATTTTGAATTGATTGCAATTTCATTTCAAGTGAAAGTAAAATTTATTTATGTTAATATTTACTTATAATATAATGGCTTCTATAAGCCCTGTGAATATAAAATTGATAGGTCAGACAGGCTGGAATATTTTAGTGAAGAAAGGCCTTAAAAAATGTTGAACTCTTAATCTTGATTCTCTTACCATCTAAATTTAAAGGTTCGATGTAGACTTTGAAAGAATTTTGGAAATCAGTGTTATTTCATTTTATTATGATAATATTGATAAGGTTCAATTATATATGGAACAAATTATCGGTGAAATGGCCGCAGCGATATAGCGGCACCCCTACCATCTAAGGCTCCGAATTATCGATGAGACTGAGGCTTAATTGAGGTTCTATGCCTTTAATGTACCAAATTATCCCATCTTTTAACTCTTAAATTATTGCTGGCTTATCAACGTAAACGTTGTCTTTCAAATAACCACAAAGAAAGAAGTCCAACAGTGTCAAATTACATGATCTTGGCGCAAAAGATCCATAATTTCGTTAGTTGTGTGGCAAAGTAAAATCAGATATCTATCTACAACTCGGGAAATAAAAAGTTTTTATCATCGCACGACAGGTAACTCCATAAAGTAACTGCCTGAGCGGTCTCATTTTGGAAAAAATACGTGATGCCACCAGCCCATAAACTTTATCAAACTGTCGTTCTTTGTGGGTGCATTGGTTTTTCGGTGCTGATGATTTTTTTCGTAAATTGATCATCCACTATGGCCATTTCTTGCCAGCATTCTGACCATTAGCGACGTTTGAAGTCAATTGAAATTTGTAAGCGTGCAAATGTAAGTCTTTATGCATAATATTCATCAATGGCGAGCGTAAGAAATGCAATTTTCGGATACGAAGACGAGTTGAGCCACACAATCACAAACATAAGCCATATTGTCTCCAGTAATAGCTGTACAGGCATGCACTAGTGTTTTTACATCTAATAAAAACCTGATTTTCTCAAATTTGTGCACGATTTTTTCGATTTTCCGCACATTTTAACGATTGAATTAAACGACAAAATTACAAAGTGCATGATATGATTTTGATAATCAGCCTGAAAACGCGTTTCTTTGGTACCTTTTCATGCTTCAAATTGAGTTATTAACAAATTGAGAAATTTCAAACTAAAATTTCATATTAAATAATTAAGAAAAAAATTCATAAATAAAGTCTTTTTATTTACAATCCATTTATTGAGCAACCCACCGACAGCAGTGGAACATCACCCCAAACCAGATCCCACGAATGCAACCAAAAGTCTCATGAGAGAATTCATCATATCTGTCATTATCAAACAGCTGTCACTTTATTCTTGTGCATCATCTGTCAACACACACTTTAATTTATTTAAATAAAAAAATAAAAAAACTTTTATGTTTTCCTTTTGCAAAGTTATTGCATTTTTCGTCATTTCTTTATAGTTCTACTGTTTGTAAATTTAATTTTTCATAATATTCTCTGTATCTTGTCAATTCCATTCAATTGGTTTTGTTTTCTTCTTCTTAAAATGTCCTGCAACTCATAGAAGAGAGTTGAGAATTTTTTCAAATTAAAAAAAGAAAGAATAAAATGCCTTTATTTTCGCAATGGAATATTTCATCGTCATTCCTGTCCCTGATTTTTGCACTCCTACTCAGCGGCATCGTCACCATCCCTCAAAGCACTTATGCAGCTAACATTTTAGCAGTTTTCCCGAGCGTTTGGAAATCCCATTATCTCTTTGGTAGGGCCATCCTTCAGGAGCTAGTGGCCACTCAACATCACAATGTAACACTCATAAGTGCCTTTAGAAGCGTGAACTGGGTTAATGCACAACCAGCACCATCAGACACCACCAGCAACAATCTACCTCACTGTGGCAGCGGCCACGGCGGCGGCTGCGGAAGTCGACTCACCGAAATCCAAATCGATGGCATTGAACAGAACTGGCTTGAAATGGGACTGAGTATACAAATCGATAGTATGCATGAGAAGTCGATTATGGAGCGATTTACAAGATTGGTCTATGCCGGAGCATCGACAGCTGATCTGGTTTTGGCCAATAAGGAGGTGAAGAATCTCCTGCTAAGCAATTCCACATTTGATTTGTTTATTGTTGATATATTCCTCGGAGATGCTTTGTTAGGGTGAGTTGGCTCCGCGATTCCTTAGGTCGAATTTGATAGTTTCTTCTAGGTTCTCACAGTTTTACAAGGCGCCAACTATCGTGGTGAGTCCCACTGGGCCAAATACCTGGATCAACGAAATGACTGGTAACTCACAGAACTCTGCCCTGGATCCCAGCAATTTCCTCCCTTACCTAGAGCAAATGAGTCTCTATGAGAGGATCATAAATACACTTATGTCGGTATTTGAAAAATTAACTTATAAGTGAGAGAAAGAGTAGGAGAAAGTTTGAGCGGAGTAAAGAATTTAAATTCTTTTCCATTTTAGCTTCTTTCACATGATTGCCCATCAAGCTGTGTATGAGAAACACTTTGAACCTTTTGCAATGGAAAAAAATGAAATCCTGCCACATCACAGAGACTTAGCTCATAATATAAGTTTAGTTCTTATGAATTCTCATGCGGTTGTCCAATATCCGAGGTCCTTTTTACCGAATGTCATTGAAGTTGGAGGAATCCATTTGAGAGACGAACAACTGCCTGAAGTAAGTACCGCGATATTTTCTTTTCAATGTATACACTAACGGTCTTCAAATTTTGTCAGCACCTCTTAAAATTTATAGAGGAATCTGTAGATGGAGTTATTTATGTTAGTTTTGGAGCTGATGTAAAAACTTCTGACTTCTCGGATCAAAAACTAGACATACTTCTTCATGTTCTAGAAACACTCACAGATTCAATGCGAATACTCTTGAAATGGGAAGATTCGTTTGATAAACATGATTTTCGTTCGACGAACATCTTCACAAGTGAATGGTTTCCACAGCAAGCGATCTTAGGTATGAATTATTGTCCCCACTTCACTTCCCTTTCCTCTAATTCATTCTCGTTTTTGTTTTTCAGCTCATCCCAAAGTCAAGTTATTTATATCGTCTGCGGGATTGATGAGCGTCATTGAAGCAATTCACTACACAACTCCCATGTTGGCCATTCCAATTCTGCCCGAACAAGAGGTGAATGCAAAACGCCTCGAGAATCGTGGCTGCGGCCTAAACTTGCCATATGAGGATCTCAATTATGACTCACTGCTCGATGTCATTGCCAGCGCCCTCTCTAACAAATCCCTACCAACGAACATAGCCGCGACTAAGAAACTTCTTAACGAAAACATTCAAGATCCAATGTCTCGGGCAATGTACTACATCGATATGGTCCTTCAAACCTCTGGGGCCAATCATCTCAAATCGCATGCCAATAATTTTGGTTTCTTCAAAACCGAACTCGTCGATGTTCTATTGATTATTCTTGCCGGCGTGTGTGTCATTATCGCAGTGCCATTTTTAGTTATATGTGCGATACTCAGAAGATCCGATTACACCCGCACGGAAGAGACATTGTCGTCTATGGTGAGGCAAAAGAGATCATCCGAACCAACTAGTCCGCCGCCGCCGAAGTCGCCGCCACTGAGGAGGGATAGTATTCAAAGATCGAGCAGTAGTAGCGAGAAGTAGAAACAACAATCAGAGTCAAGTGTACTTACTTCAGACATTTACGTATATAAAGTTTTTAGTTTTTTGTTTTGTTTTGTGTTTAAAATTAAGTGTAACGGCGGAATGTTTTTCGGTAAGAATAGAGGGGGTGAAAAAAAATTGTGATATATTTCGAATATATATGGAAAGTAACGATTCAGAATTTTGTGTTTTATTTCAATCATAAATGAAAAAAGGATCTTCTATTTTCAGCCTTACGAAAAACGCCATCTTTTAGAAACGGTAATAAATGCGGTTCTTTCAAAATCAAACAGGACGATTTTTTAGCCACTGCTACTGACGAAAACCGTAGAAGTTTAAGCAAGCCATGAAGACCTATAACGCCCATATTCGACGGACCTATAAATGATCAACAATTAAGTCAAAAAATACATAGAGTACAAATTTTTGGTCATTCGTAAAAACACGAAGAATTCTTCGCTCGTTGTCAATGGATGCCACTCCATTTGTTAGCTCTATAGAGAAAGCTTTTTACCATTGACGAGTGGAATGAATTAACGTGTGAGTGTGAGAAATTTGTATTACCCTTGGCGAATTGAGAACCGTTAATTCGACTTAAATGTCATACATTTTTCGAAGATTGATCCCAAATATTGTTGTTATTGAAGATTCCTTGATTTGGACGTTATTCGTATTATTATTTGTCGAACTTTTATATTGTGTGAGAAAAGGTCGAAGCTTATGTAAATGAAATTCATATGTACATATATTTTATTTCTTTTGTAAAATGACATGAATCCAGCTGCAAGAGAACTAATAAAAATCAGTTCAAAAAGTTTGTCGAACTGATGGAACCGAACCCGGAAGTAGCGAGAGGTGTTGGAGATTTTGGTTCTTCAAAAAAAACCAAAAGGAATATTGGGACCAATTTGCTACAACCCTTAACTCACTTGGGCCACCTACTCGCGATGAAAAAAAAATTATTGAACGACGAAATAAAAATATAAATACTACTACGTTCTCCTCTTTGGTACCACGTTCCAAGACCTGACTTAAGATTACTCGAGTTCCATACAAAGGAATCATGGGTTGATCCAGGATATCTTAAGTCAACATAACGAATATACACATTTTATGGTCCTAAAACTTACTTACTTAAAGAGGCGCTACAGTCCTGTGTGAACTAGGGCCTCGACGAACAAACTTCTCCATCTAGCTCGGTCCCTAGCTAAATGTCTCCAGTTTCGCGCTCCAAGTTGGGTGAGGTCACTTTCCACTTGTGCGCGCGACCTGATCCGCGGTCTTCCTCTACTGCACTGTCCTGTGGGTGTGGATTCAAAGACTTTCGGGGCCGGAGCATGGTTTTAAATGCGCTCTTTGTGACAAAGCCATCTTAGTCGTTGGACTTTTACCCTTCTGGCTAAGTCAACGTCGCTGTACAGCTCGTCGTTCCATTTTCTCATACACTCATACACGCATACGGGACCGTAGATCATACGAAGAACTTTTCTCTCGAGGCGACCCAAGGTGCTTTCATCCGCTTTTGTCATGATCCATGCTTCTGCACCGTATAGCAGGACGGGGATGATAAGGGTACAACACTTTGGTCCCTCCATAGAGGACTTTACCACTCAATTGCTTTCTTAGTCCAAAGAAACAGCGGTTAGCAAGAATTATTCTGCGTTTGATCTCAGCGCTGGTGTTGTTTTCTGCGTTTACAGCGGAGCCTAGGAAGACGAATTCCTTGACTACCTTAAAGTTACGTCTGTCGATGGTGACGTCTTGACCAAACCGTCGGTGTTGTAGGTCCTTTCTTGACGACAGCATGTACTTTGGTTTGCCCTCATTAACCGTTAAATCCATATTTGCCTCCTCTGCCTCGATACTTACAAATGTCCCATTGACATCACGCTGTGTTCTTCCGATTATGTCAATGTCATCAGATAGTGCCTCTAGTGTTGACGTGTAAGCTCTGCACTATTCTTTCAAGCACGATGTTAAAAAAATCGCATGACAGCACATCATCTTGTCTAAAACCTTTTTTGACATCGAAATGTTCAGTTAAGTTGTTTCCAACCTGTATGGAGCAGCGTGAATTCTCCATGGTCATCCTGCACAAACAGACGAGTTTGACAGGGATGATAAAACTCGTCCCTGTATATGCTGTCATATGCGGCCTTGAAATCGATGAAAAGATGGTGGGTGTCGATTTGGTGTTCTTGATTTTTTTCCAGGATCTGCCGTAATGTGAATATTTGATCAACTGTGGACTTCCCTGGTCTAACACCACACTGATAAGGACCTATAAGGTTGTTGACGATTGGCTTTAGACGTTCACATATTACGGCAGAGAAGACTTTATAGGCGATGTTAAGTAGACTTATTCCTCTATGGTTGGTGAAGTTTAGTTAGTTTACTCTTAGAGATAAGTTGGTGCATGCTCCTAACCAACTTATCTCCAGCTGCTTTAAAGACCTCGGTATTTAAGCCATCCGCTCCAGCGGCTTTATGAGACCGCAGCTTAGATATGGCAATCTTTACTTCGTCTAAGTCGGATTGTTCGCTTTCGTCGTCTATGTTGAATGGATCATCCTGCCTGGCAGCGGAATTCGGTTCTTCGTCGCCGTTATACAGTCTGCAGAAGTGGTCCTTCCATATCCTCAGCATTGACTGCGGTTCCACTATGATGTTTCCACTTTCGTCTTTGCAGCCTTCGGTTCTAGGTTTATGTACCTGGGAACTTCGTTCAACCTGTTCATAAGACTTTCGAACTTCATTCCTGTTTTTAAACCTCTTAACATCTTCGACCGCACGCTTCTCATGTCCTCTCTTTTTCCTTCTGAGAAGTCGGTGTTCCTCTCGCCTCTTCTGCTCATAGAGCTCATGACCAGCTCTCATCTTTTTATGCATCGCTTTTTTGCGTGCCTGTTGTTTGGCTGCATTTCTCTGCCGACATTCCTCATCAAACCAGGGGTTCCTTGTTGGTGGTTTCGTGCAACCCAGCACATCGAAGCGGCTTCCCTGCTAGTCGGTCGGAAAAGGATCTGTCGATTTTAGAGGTTAGACGTTGTACATTCTCCCAGCACCTCCTTGTTTTGCCTTGGGTCTGGAAACCCGAAGTGCTACCTTGGCTACAACGAGGTAGTGATCCGAGTTGATGTTAGCTCCTCGGAAAGTTCGGACATCCATGATGCTGGAAGCGTGTCTGGCGTCGATCATAATATCGTCAATCTGGTTGACGGTAGATTGATCTGGAGAACCCAAGTTCTTTGTGGATGTTGGGGTGTGGAAAACGCGTGCTGGTCCATGAAACTCGCAGCAAAATCTATGAGCCTGAATCCGTTGTCGGAAGTGTCGTCGTGCAGGCTGTTTTTCCCGATTATTCCAGCAAAGATGTCTTCTCTTCCTAGCTTGGCTCAAAGAACATATCAGGCTAATGTTGCCGAATTTAGCCTTGAAGCGTATGGTCATGAGGCACTTTTTGATGCACCTATAGCTCAAGACTTCTTGCCTAAGTCTGGCTGCAATGTCGAAGCGGCATCCAAATAAGCGCTGTTGGTTTTCGTGGTAGCAGTCACCGTAGTAAATATCGCAGTTTTTCATCCTCTTTCTGCCCGGCCCATCCCATCGTATTTCCTTGATGGCGGTGATGTCTGCTTTATAGCGGTCTAGAACCTCCGCTTCGGCCGCACGTGGTCTGTAAAGGGACTTAACATTCCACGTGCATATCCGAGGTTTGTTGTCCTTAATTCGTTTGCGTTAGTTGTCTACAATAAATCCGTCTGTATTCGAGGCTTGTTGGTGCTTCGGAACTATGAAAGCTTTTACGCCAGGAAGTCACCCCGACGACACAACCCCCAACGTGGAGAGCTAGATCATAAGTATAACTTCAACGATGGGGAGCCGGATAAAACCCCACTCTTGTTTGCTGCCACCAACAAGTTTCCACTGGGGTTTGCAACCCAATCTCCAGTTGAGGTACTAGACACCCGATGTTCACCATGGGGAGGTGAGAGTAGGAGTTGATAGATAGAGCTTGGTTTTGAGAAAAATCTGTGGAAATAAAAAGACCACTTCTCTTAATTATATAACGGCGATTACGAATCGAATTCCCCCGTAAGGGAGATAGAATCAATCAACCTAGGCGATGTAAAACAACGATTCGGTCTTCCCGACGTTGACGAAGTGAAGATAGCTAAATCGAAACTGAAGTTCAACAAAGCTTCTGCAGCCGAAAGCATCGCTGCTCTGCAGAGCAATGTCTAATTTTGGCATACCTGTCAAACATATCCGTTTGTGCAGAATAAAGATGGAGAATTCACGCTGATCTATTAAGGTTGTAACAGATCTCACCGATTCATTTTATGTTAAAAAACGTTTCAGACAAGGCGATGCATTGTAATGTGACTTCTTCAAACTCGTTCTTGAAAGAATTGTGCAAAACTCAACCGTCAAAACTAGAGTAACACTCTTCTAAAGGGCCATCTAATTACTCGGATGATATTTTCATAATTGGAAGATTAAAGCGTGATGTCAGTGGTTTGTTTTTAAAAGCCGAGAAGATTAGCTTAGTGGTCAATGAGGGCAAGTCTAAGTAATGCTGTCATTAAAAAAAGGACATTTAACGACGACGACGTCTGGGACAAAACGTAACCATGGACAGCTATTACTTTGAGGCAGTTAAGGGCTTTGTCTACCTAAGCACCTCTTTTAATTCAAATAGGACGTCAACCAACTTTGCAAACTGGAGACAGTTACATGGGGACCGAGCTGGTTGGAGACGCATATTGGTTGAGGTGCAGGTCCGCCCGGACTGTAGTAAGTAGGTAGGTTAGGTTGGAGTGGCTGTCCAGATGTCATTGACGCACGTAGACCTCAAGGGTCCATTGTGATACCACTGTAGTAAGTAAATAAGTTGTTTTTTTTTGCCGAACTTCTCCCTCGATGACTTTCTAGTCCTCTCCTATAAAATAAACTGTTTTTTTTACAAACCTGGCCAGGAGTGATTTTGAACTATTTGAAAATATCTTTCCATACTATTATCTCGTTTTGCTGTTCCGCTAGTTTTTTATTTTAAATAATATGAATAGTAAAAAAAAGAAAAATTTCAACTTGTTTTCCAACTCTAAAGTTTTCACCAAGTTGAAAAACAGTGTAGAAAATGCATCTAAGTAAATGACGGGTTAGGTTCGATACGATACCCTGGCTTTTATATTCCTGTTTCTTAAAATCCCGGTTTTGAAATCCTGTCTTTTATAATCCTGCTTTTTATAACCCCGATTTGTTATAATCCCGCTTTTTGTAATCCCGTTTATTATAATTCCGTTTTTATTATCCAAAACCGAAATTATAAAAAATTAAGACAAATTAAAAAAACGATATATTTATCTTGATTCATTTTATTGTAACCTTTAACAAATATAACATATCAAAAAATAAAAATAAAAAGTAAAGTAGTATTCTTTTAAAACAGAACACCAAACTCAAATTAAAAATATACAAAGTCACCGATAATGGTAAGACCGTTATCGAAAGGTAGATTTGATGTTGGATGCATTTTGTTTGTGCAATAATTAATATTGTAAACAAGTAAGTAATTTATCAGTCAAACCTATGTAAAAAATGGGATTTTTGGGATTTGACGGGATTGTAATTGATCGGGATTTTGAATAAGCGGGATTTTAAAAGACGGTATTTTAGAAGACGGGATTTAAACCTTTACTTAGGATATTTAAAATACGGGATTTTAAAAAGCGGGACTCCGATGCGATATGGTAAATGACCTTTCGCATATTGATAACTAACTAACTTACCAATTTACTCGCTTGTCATTATTTCATAAATTAAGCCTTAAACCTTTTGACCATTTGTCATATTCACTTCAAACTACGAATGTAGATGGAAAATGTGAACCACTAACCAGAAGCAGCCTTTAAGTTGTTTTGAGTCTTAACTAGTTATTGTCGTCTTCTCCTTAACTTCCTTCCTTTTATCATAATAATTGAATTTGATTCCCAAAACTCAATGTCAAAGGAACACTAAACTTAAACTGAGTGGTGCGTAGCCCTTAAATAGCATCAATTTGATTACGGACAAGCTAAAATAGAGAAATCACTTTATTCCGCAAACGAAATCTCAAATTAGACCTGTCCTCATCTCATCTCATGCGCCTCAACTCAAATCAACTAATTTCCTTCCAATTCAATGTTCTTCACTTTTGCATCTCCTCAACACTCAAAACTAACTAATGTACTCGTAGTCGTAATACTAGGCCACCTTCGTTTTTGAAACTTCACTATACGTCATGTCAGCCACAACCACCGCACTGTAGTACAATATGTTGATACCGCCACGATGTATGCATATGGTTACAATTTCAAAAGTTTCTCTTCTATCACCCGCAAGGCGGCGCGCGCGGCGTAGGGCGGCACGGCACATTGACAGCAAGCAAGCAGTCAGGCAGGCAAGGCAGTGCGAGTGCAAATGTAAACGCCACCAAGTTGCATTCAAATTTCACATTACTATCCCTAACCCATTGTTAGTTCGTTGCGAGTTGAGTTTGTTGGTAACGCGTACAAAGGACCGCAAACTTGTGCCGCTGCCTTCTTACCCCTTCTGGTTCTGGCCCTTTTCAACTGTGAATAATAATAAGCGAATAACTGATTAAATCATATTCTACTGAACTGACAGTAATTAAGCTTTGCTAGCGCATAATATTGACATACGTGGCACCCAAAATGGGGGTCTGAGGTAGGTATAGAAACATAGTAGCAAGTAACAAGCAGCAAGCAGCATGTAATTACCATTTACCTAGGGAACATCCAATCCAACCCCTCCTCACCTTGCACTCAAGGGATGCATTTCAACCCTATTTCATATAGAATAATATCTGGTAGGGATAGGGATATAATATATGAGAAATGTACAAACATCCCTTCTCTCACCTGCTCAACAGTTCTTGTTGTTAAGCAGAAGTAGGAGGAGGACCTACTTTGGTATTCTCCTTTGATATTCGCGTATCCATGGATGCATGCATATTTTGTACAGGATACGGATGAGCAAAATGTAAATACAAAGGTCGAGTGAAAATACAACTGAAAAAAAGATTAAATCACGGGCTTTCATAGGGCTGGAGTTTTGGAAAGGAAACATGGTGGTGCATTTAATAAATTATGCATGTCAGGGGTGAAGATTCAGTAACAGAAGGGAATTTATGAATTTATATATGTATGTGTGTGCAGTTAGATATGTATGCATGCAATTATGTTTATTATGCAGAACAGAACGCACAGTAATGACAATTAAATAATATGTGAAGCTTAGTAAATGAATTGACAGTTGTAAAATGTGCGAAACACAAAAAGGACATGTTTTGAAAATGTAAAATTATAAATCTTTACTTTAATGAGGGTTTCCATGGGCCAACTCAGATTTCCGCCAAAAATTAAATCTTTTTCGCCTTCGTGCTTACGGGTGCGGCAGAGCTGTCAAATTTCCAAATAAACATTTGTTAAGTTCTCATAGGAAGTTATTGTAATCGGTCCGATTTGTCGAATTGAAAATTTTGAAATTTCTCGACGGTTCAAGGTCCCTAGAGTCGAAATAAAAGATTTTTAGAAAGAATCGAGACGAAAAAAACGTCGCGAACGTACGGACGTACGTACACACGCACGCACAGGCGTGTGTACGTACGTCCGTACGTTCGCGACGTTTTTTTCTTCGTCCATAGCTCAAGAACCAGAAGAGATATCAATTTCAAATATATTTTGTTATACCGATAATAAGGCAGAGAGATGAAGAAAGGGCTCTCAAGAAAATTGCTTGAGTAGATTTTTTACCATAGCAGTTTGAAAAAAAGGTGAAAATTTTGGTTAACCCTAAATATCTTACGAACCAAAAACGCTAGAGACTTGAATTAAATTTTATATAATATATTGTAACGTGATATCAAAGAAGTAAATTTTTTGAAAAAAAAATCAATTTAACGGTTTTTTTTTATAAATCAAAAAAACTGAGAAAACGAAATTGTCACCTCCAAAATTTTACGACTAAAATATGATTTCATCTCAAAAACAATTTTGTGCAACGAAAAATAATGTTTTTGACATCTGATAAAATTTTGAGAAAAATCGAATTGATAGTTTTTTTTATAAAAAATAAAAATCTAAAAAAAACACTACTCAAAGTTGGTAAAAATTGAATATCGATTCAAATATCTTTTCAAAAACTTATAATAAAGGCTTCAAACTTATTTTATCTAATACAAAATATTATTTTCAACTTTCTGAAAAATGCTGAGAAAAATCGGATTAACAGTTTTTTTTACAAAAAATAAAAACCTAAAAAAAAGATTAATAAAAGTTGGTAAAAAATGATTTTCGACTCAAATATCTTTTCAAAACTTCGAGATATTGGCTTTAATTTACTTTTATCTTTCAAAAATATTGTTGTCAACATTCAGTAAAATTTTGAAAAAAATCGAATTGACAGTTTTTTTTACAAAAAAATTAACAAAATATGGTAAAAAATGATTTTCGACTCAAATATCTTTTCAAAAATTTGAGATAATAGCTTCTAACTAATTTTTACTTATAAGAAATATTGTTTTCAACAATAGGACAAATTTTGAGAAAAATCGAATAGACAGTTTTTCTTACAAAAAATAAAAACTTAAAAAAAATGTATAAAAGTTGGTAAAAAATGATTTTAGACTCAAATATCTTTTCAAAACTTCGAGATATTGGCTTTAAACTACTTTTATCTTTCAAAAACTATTGTTGTTAACATTCAGTAAAATTTTGAACAAAATCGAATAGACAGTTTTTGTACAAACAATTAAAAACCTAAAAAAATTTACCAAAAGTTGGTAAAAATTGATTTTAGACTCAAATATCGTTTCAAAAAATTGAAACATTGGCTTCAAGCTAATTTTATCTTATAAGAAATATTGTTTTTAACATTCGATAAAATTTTGAAATAAATGAATTGACAGGTTTCTTACAAAAAATAAATCTAAAAAAAACAGTACTAAAACTTTTAAAAAACGGTAAAAATTTACTTTCGACAAAAATAGCTTTTCAAAAATAAAAAATATTAGTTTCAAACTTATATTATTTCACAGAAAATATTGTTTTCGATATTCAGTGATTTTTATATAAAAATCCAACAGTCCGTTTTTTCATAAAAAGTACATATAGACAAACTTTTAAGCAAGACAAATCGACATAAGGGATGGTAACAGTGTGGGTCGCATCCCAGCCTCTTTTTTAATTTCATATTGGAAGAACCAGGATGAAAATCTAAAAACGAATATGAAAAGTTGATGGCACTGTCATGAGCGAAGCAATTCAGTCGCTTATGAGTTTTGGAAGTTTCAGACACTAGATCATTTATAAAAATTAAAATTAGGAAAATTGTGGGAGACAAAACGGAGCCCTGAAGCACACCATAAAATACTACTTAAATTGAACGGTCAGAAAGCTAACTACTAACTCAACAAAGAAAAGATTCATCAATACCAAATGCACGCTTTTTTGATAAAAGAGCTTGATGCCCAAACCTATCGAATGCTGTTGAAATATCAAGTGCAATAATTGTTAACGGAGAAATTTCCTTTTAAATAATACTAAAACTTTAGAATTCAATTTGTAGATTTTATTTAAGTAAAAAAATACGAATTAATGGCTATTTAAATTGGAAAATTGTTTTTATGAAAGTGGTACCAAGTTTATATCTTGATTTGTGACGGTGTCAGCGTTGCCTATTTTCTCCAAAAAGGTGTACAGATTTGTTCCATTGTTGGGTGACGTAAGCCATACTGCCAGTCACTAAAAAGCTTTCGTTCTTCAAGATATTTCTTAATATGAAAACGACTTTGGAAAGAAGGGACGTGAGTGCAATTAGACGATAGTTAGAAGGTGAACAAATGCTGTTTTCCATCCACTCGGAAAGAGACCAGTACAATAGGACAGATGGAAAAGCTTACGCAGTGGTTTTGCCAGAGTTAAAGAGCACATTTGTGAATGTCAAGATCTTTTAGTACTCTAGCAATTGTTGAACTACAAAAGAAGATTAGTAACATATAATCGTTTACGCTTTCAAGTATAGGAGGAGCATTGAACTAATAGCAAACTGTGCTGCAAACAAATAGGCTTTATCAATCAAGTTTACAAAAGGAGTGTCATTGGAAACGAGCGTAGAAACTGACGAGGACGTAGTGTTCGCACATTTTTGACAAATGACCAGACATTTTTACTACCTTTGAGGCATTGTAACATTTTTTGCCGTAATTTCTGGTCATTTAAAAATTTGATGTGTCAAATATGTCCGTTACAAGTCTTTCAGCTTGCTTGGCCAGTACCAACGATCTCGTTGGAAGTGGAATTCGTATCCAGACTTGGGCCACGATAAATAAAACATTTTCACAAACTAGTGGCAACGTAGTCAAGGGATTTTGATTGGCTAAAAAAACTACAGAAGTAGCTGAAATTTCCCCTCCGACGTAGTGTAAAAAAATTGGCTACAAAACGTGCGTTTTGTTCGCATTTCATATATAATAAAGTGAGAAATTCCCAACAAAACGATCCGCAGTCGCCAGATTTTTGAATCGAGTTGAGATTTATCTATTCTAAACTGAGATAAACCTTTTTTGGAAATAAAGTAAAATATAAATATCTTTTCTGTTGTTTTTTCTTCCAAATTAACGCATTTAGTCCATTTTCACTAAAAAACTAAATAATATCAACAGAAATAGATTCGTTTTTTTCGCAACGGAAAACACACATGATTCCAAATGCAAAACTACCCAACGAACACAGCCATCTAGATACAAATGCAATATCAATCGTACCAACATTTGAAAACGAAATCACATAAGATCCATTCGAGGCTCGTATAAATGTCAAAAACCTATCCATAGTGAGATTCTACTCTAACTTTTATCGGTGTTATTCTCACTATGGATATTGTTTTTGTTATTCGTGTAAAATCCTACTTTACTATGGATAATTTCCCAACAAAACACGGGTAAAGTTAGTGGAGAATGTTTTTGACGTTTCACAATCAGCTGCTCGGTAAGCAAGAATTCAAAATAAAAGAAATCGTTCAGTACTTAAATATAAATCATTCGAATTGTGTCTTAAATTTGATTTTATTGAATTCAAAAACAAAAGAGATAAGTTAAAGTTATCAAATCAAAAATGTTTCTTATTTTATAGATTTGCATTTGTCAATAACATGACAGTTCCAGGTTGACTAGCTTTGTAGTGTAGTTTTGCATTCACAAAGCTACTTGAATTTTGACTACGTAGCCACTAGCTTTGTGAATGCGCCCATTATGTGGTTTACCCGTGTCGTAATGGTGATGCATTGGACTGTCATGGCAGAGATTTTGGGTTCAATCCCTGCTTACGCGATCAAAAGTGTGTTTGCTTGCAGTAATTCTTCTCATAAAAATTGCTGTATCAAACTTGCCGTTCGGTTTCGGCTAAGAAAGTTGTAGGTCTCCTTTATGATTTGAGCATCTTTCTGCCGTCTGACTAATTGACAACATTTAAAAATACACTTTAAATAAATAAGAAAATCACTCCAAAATGTTCGCCTTCTTGTTAACTTCCCATAGGAAGTTATTGTAATGGGTCGAATTTGTCGAATTGAAAATGTTGACATTTCTCGACGTTTCAAGGTCCCTAGAGTCGAAATAAAAGATTTTTGGAAAGATGTTTCGGCGTACGTGTGTACGTTCGTTCGTACGCCCGTACGTTCTTTTCAAAAATTTGAGATTATGGGTTCCAATTAATTTTTACTTCTAAGAAATATTATTTTCAACATTTCAAAAAAATTAGAGAAAAATCGAAGTGACAGTTTTTTGACAAAAAATTAAAACCTAAACAAAAAAATTGATAAAAGTTGGCAAAAATTGATTTCCGACTCTAATATCTTTTCAAAACTTTGAGATATTGGCCTTAAACTACTTTTATCTTTTAAAAAATACTGTTGCCAACATTTAGTAAAATTTTAAGGAAAATCTACTGTAATTGGTCACATATTTTTTCGACTACAAATCTATTTAACAAAACTGGATTTTCAAACTAAACTATTTCTTTGTATGAAAAATATTGTTGGTAATTTAAAAATTTGTAAGAATAATGCAACTAACAACAACAACGAAAACAAACAAATTTTGAACAAATAGACAGACGACGGGATGGGAAGTTATCAGTGTGGGTCGCATCCCAGCCTTTTTTTTAAGAAGCTTTTAACTTGGGTTACTTACTTAAGTTGGCGCTACTGTCCGGGCGGACCTGGGCCTCAACCAACATGCGTCTTCAGCCAGTTTGGTCCCTAGCTATCTGTCTCCAGGTTCGCACGCCAAGTTGGTTGAGGTCCTCTCCCACCTGAATGCTCCACCTGAGTCGCGGTCTTCCTCTACTGCGTCGCCGCCGTCCCTCGGGATTGGATTCGAAGACCTTCGCGCTGGAGCGTTCATGTCCATTTGCTCTACATGACCCAGCCATCTAAGCCGTTGGACTTTAATTCTGCTAACTAGGTCAGTGTCGCTGTACAGCCCGTACAGTTCGTCGTTATATCTTCTCCTCCATTCTCCATCTATGCGTACGGGACCAAAAATCACCCGAAAAATTTTTCTCTCGAAGCATCCTAAGACGCTCTCATCTTTCTTTGACAGGTTCCAGGCCTCAGCGCGTAAATGATGAGTGTCTTATAGATGGTGATTTTAGATGCTCGAGAGAGGACTTTACTTCTCAATTGCCTTCTAAGTCCAAAAAAGAAGCAGCGATTTGCAAGAGTTATTCTTCGTTTTATTTCAGCACTGGTGCCGTTGTCTGTATTAATAGCGGTGCCTAGGTAGACAAAGTCCTTAACTTTCTCAAAGTTATAGCTGTCCATAGTGACGTTTTGTCCAAGACGTCGTCGTTCAGTGTCCTTTTTTGATGACAGCATATACTTGCTCATGCCCTCATTGACCACTAAATCCATCTTCTTCGCTTCATTCGCAATGCTCAAAAACGCTCCACTGACATCACGCTTTGATCTTACAATTATGTCAATATCATCTGTCACCAAGTCATCGCCTGCTGCTTTGAATAGTTCGGCAGCGATGCCTTCAGCCTCAGCAGCTTTGTTTGACTTTGTTTAGATATAGCTATCTTCACTTCGTCAAGGTCGGGTAGGCGGAATTGGTGATCTGCGGCGCCTAGGTTGAGTGATTCTATCTCCCTTACAGCGGAATTCTGTTCGTCATCGCCGTTATATAATTTGGAGAAGTGATCTTTCCATATTCTCAACAAAGACCGCCGTTCCATTACGATGTTCCCCTGATCGTCCTTACAGGCTTAGGTTCGTAGCTTGTACCCTTGGGACGTGTCCCCTTGTGGATATTGTGATGTGTGAACTGCGTACTAGCTACCAGAACGTCTCGCCCGCACCGAAATCGATTAGCCTGAATCCGTTGTCGGAGGTGGTGTCGTTAAGGCTGTATCTCCCGATTATGCCATCAAAGATGTCTTCTCTTCCTTGCTTGGCGTTAAAATCTCCAAAGACAATTTTAATGTCATAGCCAAGGCACTGCTCATATATCTTGTCCAAGAGCTCGAAGAATATGTCTTTGGTTGGCGAATTTAGCCTTGATGCGGATTGTCGTGATGCACTCGCTCACACTGTTGAAACTCAACTACTCAAGACTTTTTGCCTGAGTCTACTTCCAACAACAAATCCACACCCAAATAGACGCTGCCTTTGTTCTCGGTAGCAGTCGCCGTAGTATACATCGCATTCTTTTAGTTTGCGTTTGCCCGGTCCCTCTCATCGCACTACTTGGATGGCGGTGATATCTGCCTTGCAGCAGTTTAGGGCTTCCGCTAATTGTTCGGCTGCAAGTGGTCTGTTTCACATCTAATATTCCACGTACAGATCCGAAGTTCGCTGTCCTTATTTCGCGTGCTTGGGTTATCAACAGTGAATCCGTTGGTATCCGAGGCTTGTTGGTGCTTCGCAACTAAGGTATTTTTTTTACAGGAAGTCAACCCGACGGCACAACTCCCAACCTGGAGGTCAAGATCCTAAGCATAAGTCCAAGGACGGAGAGCCGGATAAACCGCTTCTTATAGGCCTGGGCTCCGAATATGTCGAAGAAGCCCTATAAGGTGTTCACTAAGTACTTCAACCTTACTGGAACTGAAGATGCCACCGTTGATTCCATTTCGAGAATTCGTCCGCTGCCTTCTGGATAAGGATAGGTTCCTTAGTGGAAACACCCCTCCTCCCTCTCTCGTTTGCTGCCCCCAACATCCTTCAACTGGGGTTAGAACCCAATCTCCAGTTGAGGTACTAGGCACCCGATGTTTACCGCGGGGAGGTGAGAGTAGGAGTTGATAGACAGAGGTGGGTTTTGAGAAAAACCTGTGGACGCCTGTGTCCTCTTGAATTCACATGTCTACCATTTGAACATCAGCATCGCTTAAAATCACTTTACAAAAAGCAATTTAATTAAAAACTTCCTTCATCACCAACCACAATAAAATGGACAACCGATTTTTTCTTAGAAGTAACATATAACAATTTGAAAGTTTTGTTCCAGCGACATTAAACGAATAGTGATGAATTTCCAAACCTTATTGAACAGAAAGTTCAACACCATTTCACATTCCCAACTTCAAACTATGGACACAAACGATTTAAAAGAAAAGATTCCGTACCTACTTTCTGTATAAAGTATTGACAACTTCAAAGTCTCCAAATAGGGTTCACACTTAAAATGGACACTGTGGCGTATGTGTACTATTTGTTCATTCTGGTTTAACCTAGAAATCAAAGTAACTTATTATTCTAATACAAACCAACTTCTTGCAGACAAAACTGCATAAGTTACTATTCTGTTACCAAAATAAGCAAAGCAATTTAAACTATTAAAGTTGTGGATACAATAAGTTCATTTCGTAGGTTATGCATAAAATAAAAGCTCTTTTATACTTAATAAATTTGTTTGTAATTCGGTCTTATTTCCATCATAAAGGCGGAAAATAAACCTTTACCCTCATTATCTTAAAACGTTTTTTGTTTAAACCTTCCTCTTTTATTCCCGTTTAGCACAAACAAACAATTAAAATAAAATTAAAAAACAAAAAAAAAGAAAACATAAAACTTGACCTTAATAATTTTTCTTGTCAAAGAAGGCAAAAAACCAGTATGTTTTTTAAAAATATGCAAACGAACCGCGAGAGAATCACGTTTCACTCCTTTGCATAACCTAACGAAGCTTTTTTAAACCCCTCACTCACTAACTGCCAACCACCCAACTATAGCACCACCCACCCACTTTAATTTACTTCCCAAACAGAGCTTGTTACCTTTGTTGTCAAAGACTTGCTGCATAGCCTGCCTAATAGGGGGCACAATCTAAGAGGATCAAGAGCATGCTTCGGGGGTGTTTAAAAACCCCCTCGTTTTTCAACTGCGGCATGATGATGAGTTTGACAGTAAAGGCAATGCTCACACTTGAGAAAATCCTACAAAAATAGAGGAGAACCCCAAATTGACTCCTCATCTTTCCTTCTTCTGTGTTCGTTTTCGCAATATAAACGAGTATAAAGCCTCTTCTCTCTCTCTTTGTGCGGTGCATATGAACAGAGAAGATCCTTGTTCCATTTATCATATACGTATGTATATCCTCTGAAATTAGCTTTCAACTCAAACATACTCACTTGAAAACTCATGACGCAAGGACTGCATTGTATATATAGACATATTGTATACGTAACCTTTTGATTAGCCCCAAGAGATTGTTCCCGTACTATATTGGGAGTCGAGTCAGAGATAGTCCTTCTCGTTGTCGACCTCTCTCGCATCTACGTATCGTATATATCGTCCTCCCAAGCGGCCTCATATGTGCAGAGTTTTAGATAATTTTGTGCTTTACTCACAAGAGATCAAAAGGAAACCCTGACAACTTTATAACAATAATTAATCAGTATCATCATCTATCCAGAACGTCATTATCATCTTCTCCATCATCATCATCATCATCATCATCATCATGTCGTCATGGTGAAGTGTAAAAGGTACCCCGAGGAGGCATATCATCAAAGCGCACAAAATGCGAACCCCTAAACGATGCAGAACGGTTGCTATTGCTATTGCTATATTTGGCTTTGATGTAAGCTTATTGTTGTTGTTGTTGTTCTGGCATAGGGTTTTATGGCTTTGTGAATTGTGAGCCAGCAATGATGATTCGGAAATCTTGTGAAGTTCTCACGTTCATTTTGCTTTTATAAGGCCCTTTAGGCTTTAGGGTTAAAGGAGCTTAGAAATATTTTTTTTTCCAGTGCGTTGAATTCATGTATGAAGTGAGAGAAATGGAATATTAAGTGAGTTAAGTACCGCATATATAATAAATTACCACGGCAGAAAGTGGAGCTAATTGCACATCAAGGACCTGTGTGTTTGAGTTGATCAAGTGGAAGATTTTCTTTATTTTTTTCCTTAAAGGCTAGAACAAATATTCTTGAAAATAAAAGAGGAAAACAAAACATAATCAACGCTTCAAGTGATTGATGTACTTTAAAGAAGAACTCATTGCAAATAGGGTGAGGTAGGAATCTTCAAAGAAACATATTCAAGAAAATACGAGCTTGAAACATTTTCCTAGCATTCTATGAAATATTTTAAAGCATTTTTTAGATACTGTAGTGCTTGTTTTGTGATGGTTACTGCAAGTCAGCGCAGTGCCATTTCAGATGTCTATTTTCAATTCATGAATCTTTCCAGGTTAGATCTGTTCCTTTACACTGTATTTCTGAGATTTTCTGTGTCGGAAGACATTGGCAACACCTACAATTACAATACAATATTATATTATTTCTATGTACATAGGTATATACATAAATCACACCATATTAACAGCATATTTTGTCAGTTATGAAATGCCAATAAAAACATAAAAGCATTAATGATAATGCTATGCACAGCAGGAGAAGCATCACCAGCTATTCCAACTTTTGGACAATTTCAGGTACAGTTGGAGTGAGAGACCACAAACTATCTGAAAAACTGCAGATGGACAATGCTCTAACGCTCGAGAAAGCCGTCAAGCGGCAGCTGCGTGACCTTGCGGGAGGCAGTGAGGGAAAAGCTGTCGATTTTGTCGCATCAACATCTTAATGAAGCTACGATCGACAGTTAAAAACAAGTTCCAGTGACAGTAAACGTCAAGAGATTTGTGCATGGCGATGCAGGTGGTGCGCAGGTAAGACCAGACACAAGAAGAATGACTGTCCAGCTAAAGGTGAAACCTGTAACAACTGCAACAAACAAGGTCATTTCGCCCGTGCTTGTCTCGCAAAGAAAACAGTTAAGCAAGTTATAGCCGAACCAGACAACAATGCGGCGAACTTTCTCGGAGCTGTGTCAGTCAATGTAACGTTCAACGACGCCAAAAATCGCAGCAAAAGATGGTCAGCCTGGAGCTGACGTTACAACAATCCCATTTGACATTTTTCAACAAAAATTCAAGATGACTTCACTCCTATCCTGCGGGACAGGTGCTTTGCGGTCCAAGTAAAAATAAACTTTAAACAAAGGGTATGTTCCGAGGTGAGTTAGTCTATTTACAGGAGCGAAAGTTTGAGACAATCTATGTTGTAAAGGGCTAGGCACAGCCTCTATTGGGTCTACCAGCTTGCGAAGACCTTGGGCTAGTCAGACGCATCAACCACGTGGAAAATCAAACAAAATTTCAACCTAAACAAGAGTTCGCCAAACTTTTCAGTGGACTGGGTACAATAAACGAGCCATACGACATCAAACTGGAAGATGGTGCCGTTCCATTCGCTATTCACACACCTAGGCGCGTGCCAATGCCGCTTCTAAGTAATCTAAAGAAGCAATTAGACGACATGGTGCTTCAAGGGGTGATCGAACCGGTGGATAAGCCAACCGACTGGTGTGCTCCGATGGTCATCACTTCCAAGAAGAATGGAGACATCCGCGTCTGCGTTGACCTGACACGGCTCAATAAATTCGTTAAAAGGGAGCGTCATCCTATGTCTTCTGTCGAGCACACCCTAGGACAGCTGACAGGTTTTGGCAAATAAAACTCACCGAAGAGTCAAAACTACTAACTACATTCATCACACCCTTCGGGAGGTTTTGTTACAACCGTCTTCCATTCGGTATAACTTCTGCTCCAGAACACTATCAGAAGAGAATGTCCAGCATAGACCGAGGGTTGGAAGGAATCCTTTGTCAAATGGACGATATTCTTGTGTGGGGCAGCTCAGTTAACGAACACGACAAAAGACTTCGTCTAGTACTACAACGTCTTCAAACCTCAGGGGTCACACTCAATGATGCTAAATGTCAGTTGGGGGTTCAACGAATCAAGTTCCTCGGACACATTCTCGAGGAAGATGGCGTGCACCCAGATGGCGATCCTATTACAGCTATCATCAACATGGATTGACCGAAAAGTTCGCATTGTGATTGGACATGAAGTTCGCATTGTGATTGGACTTATTAATTATCTTGGAAAATTTACACCAAGACTATCGGACGTACTGCAACCTCTCAACGAACTGCTCGAGAAGGAACGAACATTCACTTGGGGGTTAACGCAGGAGAGGGCGTTCGAGGAAGTGAAGAAAATCCTGACCAGCGAGCCCGTGCTTTCAATATATGACAGCAACAAAGAGACTGTCATTTCAGCTGACAGTTCGTCATATGGTATCGGTGCTGTCATTCGTCAACGGCAACTCGATGGTAAGTTAAAACCAATCTCTTAGTGCGAGAAGCGCTACGCCCAAATCGAGAAAGAGGCCTTGGCTTCAAGTGGGCTTGTGAGCGATTCCAGGATTTTGTTATTGGCATACGGTTATATCTGGAGACCGACCACAAACCGCTTGTGCCAATCTTCACAACAAAGAATCTGGACGATTTAACACAACGACTACAGCGTTTGAGAATACGAATGATGCGCTATGATTTCTCAAACTTCTACACTCCAGGTAAGGATCCGATAGCAGCAGATGCACTTAGCCGCCAGCCTTTGCATGTGAAAGATAAAAAAAACAAGCTTGAGAAGAAATTTTCGCTCACGTAAACTTGGTGATTGCGCACATTCCTGCATCTGATTTGAAAATAGAAGAAATCTGGACCGAACAGCAGCGCCATTTAACTCTCAGCAAAATCGCCTCCTATACATTGAATGGGTGCCAGAAAAAAACAAACTACCCAATATTTTGCAACCGTACTTTGCAGTTAGAGACGAAATTGCCAACGAGAACGGTTTGCTTATGCGTGGCTGCCGTCTCATCATACCTGCATCGATGCGACAAGACATTCTCGGAAGACTTCATGCTGGCCATTAAGGAATAACAAAGTGTCGAGCAAGAGCTCGTAAATCTGTCTGGTGGCCAGGCCTTTCTACAGACATTGCTGAGATTATCAGCAGATGCAGTGTTTGCATCCAAGAAAGAAAAGGAGTTAGAGAAAAATTAATGCCATCGGACTTTCCAACACGTCCATGGCAAAAGGTAGCTATGGATCTTTTCAAATGCCAAGGGCGCTGGCACTTGATCATTTCTGATTTCTTTTCTTGATTTTTCGAAACAGAGAATGATATTCCAGACATCACAACTCCAATAAAATTGCCATCAGCTTCGTCAACAGAGAAGAAGATATACATAAGTCACACCATATTAACAGCATATTTTGTCAGTTATGAAATGCCAATAAAAACAATAATTTCTGGTTAAGCAGTTAACCAGAATAACACATTTTCTGTCCTATTTAGCCCAAAGTTCTGTTAGCTTAATGTAAAAAGTGTGGTTTTTAAAAAGAAATTAAAACTCACAGTTTATTTTTATGGTTGAGAATCAAGCATTGTTATTAAAATAAAAGTTTGACATTATGTTTTAAAATTAATAATTTTGGGCCGCTGCAGTTGGCTTCATTAAGTTCCAGCAGAGAAGTCTAATTTTTACCAATTTTAGCAGTAATCGGGAACGCGTGTCAGCAGTAACGCGCCGAGTATTATCTTTTGGGGCTTTAATTGTCTCGGGACGCTTAATAATGGACACACAAAAGGTTTTCACCAATAAACTGATTGTTTCACTGCGTCTCGCAAATATAATTTAACAGTAACTCTATTTAAAGGGCCCGCTAAATAACTTTTTTTTTAAGTGCTACAAAAAAAACGAGTGTCGTTTCGGCTGTGTGGCAAGTAGCGCCATCCTGTTCTATTTTTGTGAACAAACATTCAAAATGGCCCAATAACTAATTCTGCACCAAAATCCCCACCAAGCAGTGACTCCTTTTGGGTTTATCGGCTTTTCAATGGATGCATGCGGGTTTTCTGTGCCCCAAATGCGACAGTTTTGCGTGTTTACATACCCGCCAAAATCAAAATGAGCAAAATCGGCATCTTCTATAAGCGTTGTTTTCAGCGTTGTTCAATCGTATATACAACCATATTCATTCAGTGAAATGGTAAAACTAATTATCTGTCAAATCAGGCATGAGCTTAGTGTTACCATTCACGAAAAAAACACAATCTGAAAAAAAAACTTTAAATGGCGGACCCTATATTATGAAATAACAATCCAAACAGAGCAAAAATCAAGTGACAACTGTGATAAAGACGAACTACAAAAAAATTATTGCCAGATTGAAAACCACAGGTCTAAAAAACTTAGCAAACAGATCTTTTTTAACATCAGGAAAAGTCAAAGTGAAGTGTATGGATTCCCTAGTTTGTTTGTCTCATATTTAATGATAACATCTAAAGACCTACGTGACTCGGAAAATTATGTTAAGATTTCATATTCAAATCAATGGAATATTTTCGGGAACTTTTTATGTAATTTGCTTTTTATAGTTCCCAGTACATGTTTATGAGGGTTTTATACTCACTTACTGATAATGTCCTATGCGTTATAGTTATAATTGCACAAAATTTAGGCCTCTGTCAAATTTCATGTTAACTTTCTCTGTTAAAACAGAATCGAAGACAGAATAGATAGACATTTAATGTTAAGTCGTCAATATGCGATAATTATGCACATTGAAGGCAGCCTATAAAGGCGGAGTTCACATGATTCATTTTGACGTTTCATAATTGTAACTTTTTTTTTATTTATTCAAACAAACGCAATGAAAACTATTAATTTAACGCACAAACACAAACCACGAAATCAAATTTGATCGATAGACGTCAAAAGTGTCGTACGTCAAAGTTGTGTTCGTGCATCTGCATTTGCATACTTTTGATATTTTGACAGGTACTCCGGCCTTATCAAGATTGTGTTCCAGCAGTTATTCATTTCCTGTACCTTGGCATGACAATATAATTCTTTGTTTTGATTTCCTCATGAAACCGTTAGGAATGTATCGAAAAATTATCAACTTTTTGGTTTCACTGAGAAACCACAACGAATATAAATATAAACATAAACGACCTTTGTTGACAGAATGCTTGAACAAATGTCCACAAATCTTTAAAAGTTTAATTTCTTTGGAGATTCTAAGATGCAATATCAAACAATTTCTTATAATTGGAACTGCAATAACTTGATTAATAGCTTACTTACTTAAGGTGCAGGCGTTACAATCCGGTGTGAACTAGGGTCTCACTAGATGTCCCAGCTAGATGTTTCCAGTTTCACGCTCCAAGTAAGCTGAGGTCATTTTCCACTTGTGCGCGCCACTTGATCGGTCTTCCTCTACTGCGTTGTCCTGTGGGTGTGGATTCGAGAACTTACCGGGCCGGAGCATTTGTTTCCATGCGCTCTACGTGACGCTGTCATCGCAGTCGTTGGACTTCTATACCTTTCTGGCTAAGTCTACATTGCTGTGCAGCACGTACAGCTCGTCGTTTCATCTTCTCCTCCACTCACCTTCTATGCATACGGGACCGTTGATCACGTGAAGAAATTTTCTCTCGAAACGACCCAGGGTCATCCGTTTTTGTCATAGTCCATGCTTCTGTACCGTACAGCAGGACGGGGATGATGAGGGTCTTATGGCTGAAACACATACACGCTTCAGCTTTGGCTTCGCCTGACGTTTACGAGTTCAGCCATAGGAATTCAATGCATGCTATCACAATGAAGCTTCGACCTTACGTTTTGTTTGACAATCGTAAGTAAAAGAACGTAATGTAACGTAATGTGACTCCAAACGGAAGCTCTAGTTCAATTATCTGAACATTTGCTTTGTCTGACAGCTCATCAGCTGTAAAAAAATGTCAACAAACAAAATATTTGCTCTTTGGAGGGATGAAATAATTGAAATGTCATTCAAAGCAACCTCGAAGCAGGCCTAACGTAACGCAGACGAAGCCGAAGCTGAAGCGTGTATGTGTTTCAGCCATAATGGCTGAAGTACATACACGCTTACAGCTGATAAGCTGTCAGACAAAGCAAATGTTCAGATAATTGAACTAGAGCTTCCGTTTGGAGTCACATTACGTTACATTACGTTACATTACGTTCATTTCCTTACGATTGTCAAACGAAACGTGAGTTCGAAGCTCCATTGTGATAGCATGCATTGAATTCCTATGGCTGAACTCGTAAACGTCAGGTGAAGCCGAAGCTGAAGCGTGTTTGTGTTTCAGCCATTATATAACGACACTTCGGTCCCTCGAAAGGGACGTTCCTACTCAATTGCTTTCTTAGCTTAAAGAAACAATGGTTAGTTAGAGTAATTCTTTGTTTGATCTAAGCGCTGGCGTTGTTTTCTGCGTTCATAGCGAAGCGTTACGTTTGTCTATGGTGACATTTTGACCGAGACTTGGGCTTCGGTGTTTTAGATCCTTTCTTGATTACAACATATACTTTGTTTTGCCCTTATTAATAAGGTATTAGTCAAGTTCGACCGAGAATGGCTGTCTACCTATTAGTTAAAATGTCATAAAGTGTGGTACGAACTCAATACTTAAGTTAAATGTTATTATTCTTTTTGAAGGTTTTTCCTTTTATTTTACCAAAAGTTAGCTGTCACTTTTCGTTGACAGATATAACAATTTCTTTATCGTATTAAGTAAGCCTTAACTATATTTAAGCCTTAAATATATTGAAATCGCTCCCTGATATAGAAAACTTCGACCACATTAGTGTAACGTTACAAGTAGCACAGCTGTCAAAAAACTTCATTCAGGCCAAACTTCATTGTTTCGTTTAAGCTAAAAATAAAAAAAATATTAAACGAGTCTGCATGTTGTTTAGCTACAATTTTTCATTTGATTTTATCAGTTCAATCCTCTTTTACAAGAAAAAAAAAAAAATGTAAAAGGGGAGTCAAGTACCGTAAAACAGATTTCCTTAAATATTTTGTATTTATTTTAAATTTCAGAACAAAATATTGAAATAGATTAAAGCCAAAACTGCTTGTATTTGACTTATTTATTCGGTCTTACGTTGGGCTTTTGCCTTCTTTTCATTGACTAGGAAAGTTATTTTTGACAGCTGGCCAATCTTGCTTTCAAGTTTCTTATTTTACTCATTCTGTCAATATTCCATATGATTAACTCATTTTGAGCGAACAAATATTATATGTCTGTCATTAATTTAAGATGCAACAACGCCCTTAATATTTTAATTCTCTATTTTTCATCTTTACACAAAACGTAAAAATTGTAGAAATCCTAAATACAGATTTTAGTTTGAAAGACAAAGATTTTTTCCAAACCAATGTTTACGTTTACACATAAAGGTAGCTTCTTCTTTTCGAGTTCCCTATAAGCCTGCAACAATGTGATTGCACAATAAAATAAAACCAGAGCAAGCGGAGCACCGTAGAGCACCGCCCACACCATCGCCATTCCATCCAAAAGCAATCCGAGTCATAGTTCATCCATACGAGACACGAGTCAGGACATTAATAGGTCCAACTCGTCCTTTGTACAAATCCCCTATGCATCCGAAACAAGACAACTAATTACCTACAGAACAGACAGTCATACCAGGCGTATACTCGTCGATTTCGTTGTCGTTGTCAGTCGGCTGGAGCCAAAGGTGAAACCTTGGAAGCTTGCACACGTTGCCAACTCCATCACTCATGTCACGACTCATGAGGGTCTATTCATTCGGGATTTTTAACCAAGAGGCCGTTGTCATTCTCATCTTCGTCGTCGTTCGGTGGCGTTTGTCGTCGTCGCTCGTCGTCGTCTACATCGTCTCATCGTGTGTTGTTTGTGACTTTTGTGTGCTTCTTGCTCCTCGTTGTGCCGTAATTAACTCCTGGCAACAGGTCGGGAAGCTATACGCAAACATCACCCCATAAAACCAACCAATGTCGATGTCGTCCTTTTTAGTCCTGTTGCTATATATAAAAGTCGTTGCTCGCTGCTGCGTGGGTTGGCTTCACGAATAGAATATATTGTTGTTCCGTTGATGAGAAAACCTTGGTGGTCCTTTATACGTCAATGATTTCCTTTGCGATATGCAAATGATTGAGTGAAGAAGCAGTGCTTCATGGCTAAAAATGAGATGTGAAGCTGCAAAAGGAAAAGGAACTGAAGCTCTAGAGGACGAATCCAAAGGATGCTTCAACTTAAAAAATGGGGACATTCCTTATTTTGAGAACAAAGCATAACAATAATGAGAAGAAGCGTGTGCGGTATGAGTAAAGTACACACTCGCTCCGTAAAATTATATACTCTCTCGAGGTTACCCGCTGCTTTTGAATATATTCACATCACAACTTATAGCTTCCAGTATACTCTAGATATTTACAAGAAGCTGAAATTGAGGAGGAAAACAGCTGGAATGAAGGTAGAATAAAGTAAAGTTGGAATGCTGATCTGGCGCATGTAGCAGCTGTAGCACTTTATGTGCACAGAAATTCGTCCCCTCGAATGCTCAAATCTTACCACGAGGATTCCATTACACAAAGGAATGCCGCTGCTCTGTTTGATTAGCGAGCAGCAAAGTAGATTGAAGGAGGCAAAAACAAACGTTAGGCTATATAGAGTATAGAGTTGATTAAAGCAGAGCAAAGTTGTTCATACATCGTATCAAATGAGTGCCGCTGCCGACGGCGGCTGCGGCGTTGCTGTTGATGCTGCTGGAATGTGAAAAATGTGCCCACGGAAACCTCAAACATGTCACTTGTATCTTTCAAGCAAAAGCAGTTTAGATGGTTCGCATATCCAGCAAGAGACATACGGGGCGGGAATTATAAAAGACTACAAAATAAAAGCAAGCATTTCAAAAATTGTCAATTGCGGTTTGGGACAACCATCAGGACGTTCGTAGTTCGTCAACAAAGAACGGTGGTGTCGTAGATAAAGCGAAGTGCGATGACAGCGGCAATGACGACGTCACATCTTACCGCGCGACACAAATTCACCATCACGACGTAGATTTAATGCAAAATATTTGCTATCACTTCTACTAGGTATGGGCTAAAGCAAAGGTACTCTTTAGTTGTTGCGGTAGATGGCACTACTGACACGCAAAGGTTATTCGAGAAGATTGACTCCATTTTTTTTTTTGATAAAGAGTATTGTAAGTATTTAGTTTAATTTTCAAGGTATCTGACGTTGATGATGATGATATCGTAGCAAGTACATGAGATTTGGAATTTCTCCGAACGTTTCTCAAAAAAAAAACAATGAAATCGGATACCGAAATTTGCGGTTACTTAGCTGGAGACTTGAAAATGTTGTCCTTACAAGATGCTTAGCAAAAAACATAATCAAGGAATTTGTAGAAGCACGGGATGGGAAGTGTCTTATTACGCAAATATTTGCGTTTGATAAACCGTCTTCAAGGGTAAGGCGATATAATGTAAGTTTATAAAAGATTTCAAGTTCAAAAATCTGTTCTACTGAAATACATTTGGGACCTGTTTTGTTTACAGTGGGGTTGAATCTGTTAAGTGATTACCATTAGACTCTAGTCAAATAGGGCGCTGGAATTAACCGAGTCTGACTTATCAACTGTTGGAAGAGAATTTTTCAAAGTTACGGCGGTAAAAGGCGATTTTTCGAACAAAATTTTCTACAGCTAAGAGGCACATTTCTTACTCGGTGGGTATGTGGTCGTATTTGGGTCTCTGAGAATTCTCAAGTAATTGAAGTGAAACCATTACATCCACAAGGTGAATAGTAGTGTTTTTTTTTTTGGAAAAACCATGAAGATATATTTAATCTAAACTGAGATAAACATTTGTCGGAAACAAAGCAAAACTTAATTAACGTTTCTATTGTATTCTCTTGCAAAATAAGCCCAGTTAGTCCATTTTCATTAACAAAACTAAATAATAACAACAGTAACAAATTGATTTGTGTCCCTAATGGAAAACACATGATTCCGAATGCACAACTACTCAACGAACACAGCCATAGGGATACAAATACAATATCAATCGTACCAACATTTGAGAGCGAAATCACATACGATCCATTCGAGACTCGTATAAATGTCAAAAACCCATCCATAGTAAGATTCTACTTTAACTTTTATCGCCAGTATTTATACTGCGGATATTGTTTTTGTTATTCGTGTAAAATCCTACTATACTATTGATAGATTTTCCAACAAAATAGGGGTATTAAGTGGTTTTAAGAAGACGCTGCCACATGAAACCAAACGTAATTTCTCGTCGTGGTGATATCAACTGGCCACCAAGACCATGCGATTTGACACAGTTTATGTAGATAAATCTTAACCTCTTGAGCACTTACAAACCAACATTCGTCAAGTGGCTGAGACACCGCCCAATATGTGTCAAAAAGTGGTCGAAAATTACTTCAAAACAATCGATGCTTGCAACAATACGCTTGGTGGCCATTTAAATGATGCAGTGTTTAAAACATACATATGTCAACGTTGAAACTTTAAAATAAAAAAGAAATATCATAACAAATTTTTTGTATACATATGTGTTTTACCTGCGCTCACTTTTGAAGCCGCAAAATGGATAACCCTGATTACCAATTGTTTCCGAACTTTCTGGTAGTGATAAGAAAATCGTCATAGCAATCCGTGGCTCATCACCCGTCAAGACACAATAAATAAAGGCTTTTGGGCCAATGAAGCAGTTGTTCAACCTTCAACGGACCTAGGTTTCATATAACAAAAACCGCTTGAAACTAGAGCGTTTTTTGATATTTTTAACACCGTGCAATAATCCACGGTTAACAAACTATAAATCTTGGTCTCCTATTTATTAATTACTCCATCGACTTACAGTGGACTCATGAGGACCTGTCCTCAAAATAATATTTATAGCTCAGGCACAGTTCGGTTGCACTGGAAAGAATTTTGCCCGTCGCGTTTCCTGACCTCTAGAGAATTATACGTTGTTGTTCAAACAATGTAAAATTAATTGGAGAGCGTTTAAAAATATAGCGGAACGGTCAAATTGGTATTCTAGATTTTTACAAAGCACGTGTCGGCCAAACGTCAAATTTGAAAGAAAAAAACAAAACAAAGTTCATTTTTGAAAGTCAACTACTGCTGCAAACTGCTTACGAAAATAATAAATTCTTCACCAAAATTCCTAATACTAGAATTTGTTGGATTCACTTGCTGAATTATATTTTTTCGCTGTAAATTACGAAAGCAAATAGAGCGCAGAAAGCTAACCGCGTTCTGTTTGACTTATTAGAACGCTAAGGGCAGCGGCGCGTTCTGTTTGACTAGGTAATTCGGATACAAATTGAATTAAGTAATCTCTATTTCAGGCAGTGTGCATATTGGGTTAAAAGTTAATTGATTTGACATTTGATCGTTTTATCTCGTTCCCACGAATTTGAAAAATATCTCCACACTCATTTAAATGTCTCGTTAACTTCCCATAGAAAGATATCTATTGAAATGGGTCCGATTTGTCAAATACAAAATTTTGACATTTCTCGACGTTTCAAGGTCCCTAGAGTCGAAATAAAAGACGTTTTTTTTCTGTCGTCCATAGCTCATGAACGGCAAGAGATATCGACTTCAAATAAATTTTGTTATACAGATAATAATGCAGAAAGATGCAAAAAGGGCTCTCAAGAAAATAAAAAAAGGTGAACATTTTGGTTAACCCTAAATATTTCACGAACCAATGACGCTAGAGACTTGAATTAAATTTTATATTATGTATTGTAACGTGATACCAAACCAGTATATTTAAAAAAAATCCAATTAATGTTTTTTTTATAACTCAAAAAAACTGGAAAAAAATTGTCACTTCGAAAGTATTACGAATAAAAAATTATTTTATCTCCAAAACAATTGTGTCCAACGAAATATAATTTTTTAACATCTGGCAGAATTCTGAGAAAAATTAAACTGACAGTTTTTTATACAAAATTAAAACCTAAATAGACAGTTTTTTTTACAAAAAATAAAAACCTAAAAAAAAAAACAATACTAAAACTTGGCAAAAATTTACTTCCGACGCAAATAACTTTTCAAAAATTAAAAATATTGTCTTAAAACTTTTTTATTTTACAGTAAATATTTTTTTCGATATTGAGTAGTTTTTTTTTATAAAATTCAAACGGTCCGTTTTTTAATAAAAAAAGATAAAATTCGCAAAAAATAATACTCCAATTTGGTAAAAATTGATCTTCTTGATATCTCTCAAATTAATTTCATTCATCCAATTTATAAAAATTTAAGAAATGCTGCTAAAACTGGTAAAAATTTGTTTTCGACTAAAAGTCTGTTTAACAAAACTAGATTTTCAATCTAAACTATTTCTTGATATGAAAAATATTGTTGGTAATTTTATAATTAGTAAGAAATGTGGAAAATCTCATACATTTTGCATTACGAACGGATTTGATGACACAGTTTTTCGGGATTCGTAAAAATTTCCGATTACGATAGAATTCATGATACGGCTGAATTTGTTTGTTTTTTTTTGAACGAATACCCTATACTTTAAAACTAATCGTATAGCGTTAATGGACATGAACCCCATTATATTTTGAATTATTAAATTTTTTGATGTGAATACAAAATTTGTATTTACTTCCTTTAACTTTGTTGCTAAAAGTATTACTTTTAACTGAGGACCGAACCACGAACATGATATAAATTAGATTTCCAGCACTATTCAAAAAACACAGCACGAATTCATCAACTTTTCACCATTGGACGATCCTGGGGGGTCATACGGGCCATAAAGCTTATACAGTCAAGTTGTATAAGTAAAAACGTTATTTAAAGATTTGTTATTAATTTAACGACATTCATCAAAAAGCGGTTTGCTGTCAAAAACAACTCAAATTTTTTTTTCCCTAAATTTAGAATTTGAAAAAACTTTAGCCATGCTTAAAATTATTTTCATAACATTTGTTTCTAAGAAAAAGAGCAAATATTCAGATTCTTACTAAGAAACCTTGAATAAGAAATCCTCAATTTAAAAGCATGTGATTTTTTTGGCTTCTTTTTACAAGAAAAACATATTTTGGTATTCCTCCAGAAGGGTACCCCTCATAAATCCTTCATTTTTTTTAAGGTTTTTCTAAAACTAAAGGACCGATTTCAATATTCTTCTTCCTTTTTTGTGCAAGCTCTTGTCGATGATCAAATGATCAAATTGATGATGATTTTTGATAATCAAAAATGTCATTTTTTGATTTAAAAAAATATTTTTGTTAATCTATAGGAACTCTATTGAGTACTCACCAAAAATATTTTAAAGACAAAATTTAAATGATTTTAATGAGTTAAATTTTTAAATCTTAAAATATAGGAAATAATTTTAAACAGACTTTTTGGAAGATATTCGCAAGTTCTAGCGGCCCAGTCGTACATTTTATTTTTTTCAAAATTGATTTTCTGTTTAATTTTTTAATTTTCAAGTGAAATTTTGGGTTCTCTATTACTGAGATGTAAACACGAATTTCAATAATATAAATGCCCAAAAACAGCAAAATTGACACTTTTTTTTAACTAATGGCTAATTGAAAAACATAATAAACGTTTCATACTAATAAATTATATAAGAGCTTTGAATCTCTTGAGATTTGAAGTGAAAAGAGATTCTGAAACGTGTAATTTGTGAGTACCACTCAAATGTTTTTTCCCTACTTATTAGTTTAATTTAATTTGTTTTAATTTAATTTTTTCAAAGAAATAATGTACATTGCACCTTTATCCTAAAATTCAAAAACCAAGCATTTTTTTCTCTACAATTTTTAAGTTTTGTTGACTCCTTTAAGGTCTAAATACGAGTAAGCAGACTGATAGCGAAGTAACAATAGACTCCTGAAAAAACTACTTCGAAAAAAGTTCTTCATATCAGATCGTCTGTCTTGATTTTTTGTAGCGTTCTTCGCAGTAATAGAAATGGAAACAAGAAAAGTATATTTTATTTTTCGAAAAAAGCTACATAAGTTTCAAAACAATTTCTTACATTTCAAAGTGAAATGGAACAAAAACTGTCTAAACTATTGTGTTTTATCTCTTAAACATTACATATTGTAAAAAAAAAAGTTGGAATCTTGGAATGCTTTCATATGTAGAGACTAGGGAGTTATCCAAACTAAATAGTTAGACCATTACCTAAATTTTGTTAGTCTCCTTTGCAAAACATTGAAGACAATTTTTAAGCGGTAAGTAAAAACTCATCTAAATGTGTGACCACCCCTGATTAAAAGTCTGGATCCGTCCTTGTGCGTAAGATCTTACTTACTTACTTAAGGTGGCGCTACTGGGGGCAGACCTGGGCCTCATTCAACATTCGTCTCCAGCCAGCTCTGTCCCTAGCAACCTGTCTCCGGTTTCGCACGCCAAATTGGTTGAGGTCCTCTTCCACCTGAATGCGCCACCTGAGTCGCGGTCTTCCACTACTGCGCCGTCCTCGGGATTAGATTCGAAGACCTTCCGGGCTAGAGCCTTGATGTCCATTCGCTCTACATGACCCAGCCATCTAAGCTGTTGGACTTTAATTCTGCTAACTATAGGTCAGTGTCGCTGTACAGCCCGTACAGTTCGTCGTTATATCTTCTCCTCCATCTCCATCTATGCGTACGGGACCAAAAATCACCCGAAGAATTTTTCTCTCGAAGCATCCTAAGACGCTCTCATCTTTCTTTGACAGGGTCCAGGCCTCAGCGCCATAAATGAGAACCGGGATGATGAGTGTCTTATAGATGATGATTTTAGATGCTCGCTGGTGTCGTTGTCTGTATTAATAGCGGTGTCTAGGTAGACAAAGTCCTTAAATACCTCAAAGTTATAGCTGTTCATGGTGACGTTTTATCCAAGTAGTCGTTGTTCAATATCCTTTTTTGATGACAGCATATTCTTGGTCTTGCCCTCATTGACCACTAAACCAATCTTCTTCGCTTCCGTCGCAATGCTCAAAAACGCTCCACTGACATCACGCTTTGATCTTCCAATTATGTCAATATCATCTGCGTATCCGAGTAATTGGATGGACCTTTGGAAGAATGTGCCTCTAGTGTTGACGGTTGAGTTTTGCACAATTCTTTCTAGAACGATGTTGTAAAAGTCGCATGACAGTGCATCGCCTTGTCGTAAGATCTTTTTCAACCTTGATAAAGCAGCGTGCATTCTCCATCGTCATTCTACACAAACGGATACGTTTGACAGGGATGCCAAAACTAGACATTGCTCGGTAGAGCTCTTTCCTATAGATGCTGTCATACGCGGCAAAATCGATAAAGAGATGGTGGTTATCGATTTGAAGCTCCGGGGTTATTTCCAAGATCTGCCGTAGTGTGAATATTTGGTCGATAATGGACTTTCCTGGTCTGAAGCCACGCTGATAAGGAACTATCAAATTGTTGACAACCGGCATCAGATGTTCACATAATACGGCAGAGAGGATCTTATACGCAATGTTAAGGAGACTGATGCCTCTGTAGATGGCGCAATTAAGAGGGTCTCCTTTCTTATGTATCGGGCACACTATACTGAGATTCCACTAATCGGGCATGCTTTATTCCGACCATATTTTGCAGATGAGTTGGTGCATGCTCCGTACCAAGTCATCGCCTGCGGCTTTGAATAGTTCGGCAGCGATGCCGTCAGCCCCAGCAGCTTTGTTTGACTTCATTTTAGATATAGCTTTCTTCATTTCGTCTAGGTCGGGTAGGTGGAATTGTTGATCTGCGTCGCCTAGGTTGAGTGGTTCTAGCTCCCTTACAGCGGAATTCGGTTCGTCATCGCCGTTATATAATATGGAGAAATGGTCTTTCTTTTTAGCCTTGATGCGCATTGTCGTGATGCGCTTGCCCAAACTCTTGAAACTCGAGACTTTTTGCCTGAGTCTAGTTCTAACAATAAATCCACACCCAAATAGAAGTCGCCGTAGTATACATAGCAGTCTTTTAGTTTGCGTTTGCCTGGTCCATGCCATCGCACTTCTTGGATGGCGGTAATATCTGCCTTGCAGTAATTTAGGGCTTACGCTAATTTTTCGGCTGCACGTGGTCTTTTAAGGGACCTAACACTCCACGTACAGATCCGGAGTTCGTTGTCCTTAGATCGTTTGCTTGGTTTGTCAGTGAATTCTTCCGTATCCGGGGCTTGAACTAATGTATTTTTTACGTGGACAGGAAGTCACCCCGACGCGACGGCACAATCCAAAACCTGGAGGTCCTTAGTATAACTCCAAGGACAGGGAGCCGGATAAGCCACTATTTATAGGCCTGGGATCCGAATGAGTCGTAGAAGCCCTATAAGGTGTTCAATAAGTAGTTCAACCTTACTGGAACTGTAGACGCCACCGTAGATTCCATTTCGAGAATTTATCCGCTGCCGTAAGGAGAGGTGCATTAGTGGAAACACCTCTCAACCTCTCTCTTTTGCTGCCCCCAACAGCTTTCCACTGGGGTTAGAACCCAATCTCCAGTTAAGGTACTAGGCACCTGATGTTCACCGCGGAGAGGTGAGATAGTAGACAGAGGTGGGTTTTAAGAAAAATCTGTGGAAGCTTGTGTCCTCTTGAATGCACATGTTAATAGGTTATATAGTACCCGAATTTAGTCGATTTATGTCTGGAAGCTTAACGGCTCAGCTTCTTTACTTTTCGTGTCTTTCTTTGAACAGTGCTGTCGCGTTCATACACAACAAATTTAGTCTACAAAACTTGAGTTACAAAATCAACTGTCAGATTTCAAATTAACTGTCACTATAAAAACCAGTGTTTCCACTTTAAAAAAAACTCTATGCATGTAATTATAAAAAAAGTTAAATTTAAGTTAATGTAAACATTTGTAAATCTTTATAAAACTTGGGGGACATTGAGCATTTTATATGAAAAACCTCAGGTATTTAAGTTTGCATTTGCATTGCAAAACCTCTTTATTTAAAAAACGTGATGTTTGCTTCTCTTTTATACATAACATACATACATACATATTGTATAATAATGTAGGTAGATATATGTACCTATGTTTATTTAAATCTGACTATCTTTTTTTTTGTGAAATGAAATGAATTAATACATATTTTTTCCATTTTATCACATTCCTTCTTTATCTGTCACAAACATTTGTTATTTACGAATAAATTTCAATTAATTTCAACAAAATATTAATAACCAAAAACAATAATAATAACAACAACAACTATAACTATAACGGAAAAAAGTGAACAAAATATTCATCATAAATATTTGAGATGTCTACGTCAAGGATTTTAATGCTCAAATGTGCATTGTATTGATTAAATCCTTTTAGCCACCTGCACCTCTCCCTTTTTGACTGTACTCCCAAAAACTTATTGCCATCATCATCAGAAAAACATAAAAATTCCATTATTCGGAAGTATAAAGCAAAAATATCAAATAAAAATATCGACAAAAAATAAATAATAATATTTTATTTTTTAATATTCGTAGTGTACATGTGAAAAGGTATACATAAATAGCACTTTCTCACTTTATGTCAGATTGAATGCCACCTCTTGCACGCTTCACATCAGTCAGTTTGATTGAAGTCTGTTTGCATCCCTCTCTGGCATATTGAAATATACATAATTGCATTTCTATATAATATCAGCAATAATAATCAACAACACTATCTCTCTCTCTTCTGACTTCATGCCACACACCTACCTTCTACCAAACAAAAAAAAACAACCCCACCAACGGACTAGACTAACGGACCAACTGACAGACCATACCGAAGCCGAAGCCGATGCCGAATTGGATGGTAGTGGAGTGGAATGGAGTCCGAAAAATCAAATCAATCATTTTGATGGAAAATAATTCCCATGAAATAGCCTTTGGGTCCATTCATTCAAGTCAGGGCTGAATGACGGTAGGGACCATTCATCATAACACCGAACACTTCGCATACACTCGTATGTATGCGGATGACATGGCAGTAAGATTTCCAATACCTTACCTACAGAGTCTACACCCTATGCACAAGCATCACAACAAAACTCTCTCGACTCGGAAATTCATTTTGTTACCAACCGAAGACCTTCGGCCCCTTGGTCGTCAATCTACCTCTTAAAACAGGCGACATCTTGAAATGGAAATTATTCCAATGACAACGTTCTACAACGTACAGGAATACAGGCTGAGGCTCGTACTCACAGCAACAGTAACAAAACTATCTGACAGATGATTGAAGTGTATCTCAACAGAGTGTCGCATCCCATAGGGATCCCACTCCCAATTCGTGTTTTGTTTACGAGGAAGACAACGACGACATCGCGTCAATGATACCCTGGATCAATGAAGATTCGGGTATGAAAGCCCAGATAATATTCTGTATTTCCCTAGAGATGTCATGCTCTAATTATGCTTCAGCCTCCAGCCTCCAGCCTCATCGTCAGCCTTAGTCTCATCCTCATCCTCAGAATTTGTATCGGCAACAGCTTGCGCTCGTTGCAGCAAGCAGGCATGTCACCAGGGGATTAATTGAATTACACTCACTTTGACAGCTCAGTGTGTGTGCGATCAATTAATGCGATGTAACGCGCGCTTTCTATACAAATGAATAGGCTATAGTTCTTCGTTCAGCTGTCATCGGGGGTCGGGGAAGATGGCGCCCAACGCGAACCCATCTGACCCCATTTTACTATTTTGGTACCCCCAAACGGGATTATGTAGCTAAATTCGTCGTTGTAAACGTCATCGTACTCATCTGTCAAATGATTTATATTCCAAGTGGAGCGACCAAGTTTCTCTCTCTATCCACATATCTCTGCTTCCATATACGCAGCAACGCATACATCATACGAGTTATGTGAGATGAAGTGAAGGTATGGGGGATTGTAGGAAGAAATTCCAGTGCCACACTTGCTGAAGACGAGTTGCTGTGCTGTGGTGGATGAGTGATTTTGGGAATTTAATCAAAATGCGTTCCATGTTGGCGCAAAGCAAAGGAAATGATGCCAACTGGCATGGTGGCGGCCGGCGGCGGCGTTCGGCGGCAGTGCTGTCGGAAGTTTCTATGTTAGGACTTATAGGACTAGATAAAAAGAGCGGGCGTCATTTTTGTAATGAAATTTTGTTCAATTTCTTTGTTTTGTTTTGTTTTTTTTTCGGTCCTATTTCTTTTCTTTTGTGTTGTTTGCTCTGATGCTTTGAGCTTGTACCGTTTTCTGTTTCTTTAAGCATTTTTCGCTTTGATCAGTTGATTAATTATGATTAGATGAAAAATTTGTTGCGTTGTGATTAAATGATGTGGGAGCATGTTTCGGTTTATTAAATAATTTTTTTTTGAGAAGATTTGAATGCGACTCGAGACTAATGGCGGTGAGTGAGGGGCTATCCCTATCGCACATGCTAGAGTGTTGTAATGTATCTGGAAATTAAATTTATGTTGTGAACATGAAATGGGAGTTCTTTTTTTATTTTTTATTTTACGCAAGAAGAGTGGGTGAGATGTACGCAATTAAGCAATTTCTTTTTTTTTTGAATGAAGATGAAGAATGACATTTGAAAGATTGGGTTGGTTTAGGATAGGTTTGTACTACGCACGTCTATAATTTTTTTGTTTTATGTTCATTTCACATTCACACTTGTGGTGAATTTTTCAAGTAAATAGGCGGTTTTTATTATGACATCTTGTGATAATAAATTGTGTGTTTTTTTGGGGTGAAAGAGGTTAGAGATAAAGTTTGGCAGACAAGATTGTTTTGGGCCGTTTATCATCTTGGTTTATTTTTAAGTCTTTTGGGTCTTTGGTGGGTGGATGATATGATGATGATAGTAATTTTTATTTTAAATGACATGTCATATGCTGGTTTGAAGTGTATTTCCGATGAGCATACCAAAATGTCAGGCGGTGATTATTGCTTTGCTGTCAGACTAGAAATTTGTTATCTCTTTCTCACGTACTTTGTAACAACAGTTTAAAAATTAACAAAAAATTCACCATGAAGAAAATAAGAAAAGTATGCCCGAATTCAGTTTTCCATTCCATTTTCCATTGTTAGTTAGTTAGTTAAAGAAACTTTATTTATAATATTTCAATTATATCTACAATAAATTTCATAGTTTAATATGGTTTGGCTTAAAGCCGTCTACCAGAATGACATTATAACAATATTATACATTTCTTACTAAAATAGAAAAATAAAATAAAATTTAAAAGTCGCCTTCGAATATTCGGGTTCTATAATTCAGTGCCATCGTTGTGTATTTATACAATTTCTCCCAACCAAGACTTCCATTCAAAATACATAAAACTTCGCTCATAGTCATTATGGATTTACCGAAGAATCTGACTCGAAATTCACTTAGAATCGGGCATCTGGCAATAAAATGATAAATATCTTTTTTTTCCTTGAGGTTGCAAATATCGCAAAAAATAGGTAGGTCCAGACGATGTGGAATGTAGTTAAGGTTTATCATTTCCCCTCTTGCTTTAAATATCGTACTTATCACAAGCGGTAATCTGTTTAAGAAGTAGGAGCTTCCTTGTAAGTTGTAGTCGAGCTGGCTATATATCGTCCTGTACTGAGAAGATTGAGCTTCCAAGGTACAACCACTGTAAGCTGAGCGCGCTACACCACCCAGTAAATTTTGAAACATGTTTCTCAGAATAGTGGGTCCGATACCTGGTTGAATCTGTAACGTTTCTCCACACTCAACGCCTATTTCTTCCCATTTTTTGACGACGTTGCCTCTTAAAGTAATTATCGACTTGAGGATCAATTTGGGTAATGGGTAGTCTTGTTTCATCCATCTCCAGCAGCTTCATTATATAATCGAAGTGTATTTTTGGCGTATTTAAGAATAACGGTGGAGTTTGGAGTACAGGACGGCAACCGAAAAATGCGTTTAAGAAAATATCTTTGAAACTTTTCAACAACCTCCAACTACCAGCAACCCCACACTTGAGCACCATACAACATGATGGAAGAAGCAGTGGCACGAAATATCTGGATCTTTGCGCTATGGTCCACAAACCTACTATCTATACAACGTCCCCAGATTGAAGAAATAGCACTCTTTGCCTCAGCTAATTTAGTTTCGAAATGTTTTTTAAAGTTAAGGTTAGCACAGATCAATACACTGAGATACTTATACTCTCGAACAATTTCCAAATTCTGACCCTTGTAGGTCCACCTTTTGTTTCTCGAGTATCTTCCACCTCCATCCCTGAAGATCATCATTTTAGACTTTCCAAGGTTAACGGTCAGGTTCCAAAGATCACAGTAGCGCTTCAGACGGTTGATCATGAGCTGCATTCCGTCAACTGATTCCGCCAGAAAAACTATGTCGTCAGCGAAAATGAGGCACGGTATTCGTAAACTTCCGAACTCAATACCCCCTCCCACTTCCTCGACAATGTCATTTATAAACAAAATGAACAGCAAAGTACTCAACACACAACCTTGCCTTACTCCCATTTCCGCTTCAAAGTCCTCTGATGTAAATTGTCCGTCCCAAACATAAAACACTTTATTTTCATACATTGCTTTCAGCAGATTCACAACTTTGCTTGAGTTACTCAAGGTATAGAGCTTATAGAATAACGCTGCACGGGCAATGGAGTCAAAAGCAGCTCTGAAATCTACGAAGAAAGCATATAGCTTCTTCTTTTTGCTTTTAAAGTAATCGGCAATGTGAAATAAGGTGAAAATCTGATCTACAGTCGAGTGGTTTTTCCTAAAACCAGCTTGGAACATGTTGAGTATGTTTCTGTCGCTAACCCACTCTGTTAGCCTTTTAAAAATAAGTGCACTGAATAACTTCACTGAAGAATTCAAAAAAAAAATGCCCCTGTAATTCTCGGGATTATCGTACGCACCTTTCTTATGCAGCGGATAGATAATTGCTTTTTAAAAGCAGGCTGGCACCTCTGCGGTTTCGAAAATTCTATTGAACTCTTTGGTGAGTGAAAACAGGTACTCGGACGTGCGGTTTATATAGAATTCTGAAGGAATCCTGTCATCTCCTGGGGCTTTACCAGATCTGGTTTTTTCTAAAGCAGTCCGAAGTTCCAGCACTGTAAACGGTAAATCAAGGATAACGTCTAAGAAAACCGGAGCAGCATATTGAGGCAGGGGTGAAAACTGCGCAGTGTTGAGTAAACTTTTAAAGTAATCCTGAAGCTCGGTTGCGTGCAGCCGCTTTCCAGAATACTAGGCCGTCAGTTAATTGCTTTAGCCGCTTTCCAGAATTCTGCCGAAGACATCGCTGAGTTTAAGCGTTGTATGGATTGTTCATCGTTTTGCTTACGCTTGGCAAGGCAGATGTGTTTGTACTCTTTGTTCGCAGACGCATACATAGTCTTAAAGACATGCAAGTTATATTTTCTCAGAAGCTTTAGTAAAGTAAATGATTTTTTTCTTGCCTTAAAGCATTCCTAGTCAAACCATTCTTGTTTAAAATCATTCTGCTTCCAGTTTTTGGTTACTGGGACTGCAGTTTTCATTATGTCAGTAAGTCTGGTCATGTTTAAATTATCACCCTCTGAGCTATGTTTTCTCAGTTCCTCATTTAAATTAGTTTGGTAAGCCCGTACAAAATTTGAACTATTACTCCAATGTAGCTTTGGAAGGAGCTCAAGCGACTTGGAACAAGATAATTCATCTGCCGGCCTTAAATTGCATGTGATTTCTAAAGGCATATGCTCCGAAAAAGTTTGCTGCCCAACACTAAAACTTCTCAAAAGATTATTCCACCTTCCAGAAACCATTTTCCATTGGTGATGGCATTTATAAGTTTACACGTTAAAAGGTAACCCTAAATTTAAATTCCGTGACCAGAAAAGCTTTAACACAGTATTCATTATAATTTAACTTGTACAAAATTAGGTGCAGATTCAGATCACTGTAGAACAAGTGGCGTCACGTCACTTGGACTGTCACGCAAGAGGGGTTGAGTTAAAATGTTGGGGCGCACAGTGTGGTATTTTGGCCTAAAACATGGCCATAAATCAATTTTGTCAACTTTACCAGGATTAAGCATGTGTCCCATAACAGGTATATATCCAGGCTGCTGTTTAGTGAATTCGATCTTTAAATTCGTCACTCCCCTTCGCGACACTATTAGTTGCAACTGCCCAGGAAACAGCTCCATGTGTTGGTAAGAGGCAAAGACTCCTTGACGGTAAACTTAAAGATTTGGATAAAAAATGTATGGATATCACAAACTGCCCCCAGAAAAAATAGATGAACTTTCAAAAATTATCAAGGCGTTCAAAGCAAACTATAAACGGAGATGGCAACTCTGCAACTACACAGAAAAGCGTTTCTTGGATAAGAATGAAGAGTGGCTTAGTGAAGAAGTAACACTACCTGTTGGCATACTTCCCGGAAAGTCTAAAGATCGCCCAAGCAAAGAGTTCGGGGAATCAAGTGACCGAACAAACGTCGAAAAACAGAAAACAAACGTCGCAACGCAGATGAGTCAACGATCAGCGGGAAATATTGATTTCGTGAAAGTAATGGAGGTTGCGACCCAATCTCCAACCAGGGCTATGAAGTTCCGGAAAGTAGCTGCGATTGGTAGTAAAACCCTGAAAACGCTTTGAGGATATTCGTTGAAGCTAGTTTAACTGCTAGTCAATACGAAATGGTTCATCAGGTTAAGAAAGATATATATCCGTCTATACCTACGTGTATAAAGCTAAACAGGATTATTACCCACCAAGAAGCGTAAGTGAGACAGTTGCCGAAGTAAAGCTCCAAGATTTAGTGGATCACACAACATCACGTTTATAGAAATATTTGGAACCACAACTCCAACAGTACCTTGAGACCAATGAAACCAATTTACAGCTCATATATAAGTGTAGATGCCATGGGTCTACTCATTCCAAGATGACGATAATAGTGATAAAAATATATTTTTGAGTTCCCTTGTACCTCTTCGTCTCAAGTATATGGTAGTCAAATCTTATGGCAAAACATTCACTCAAACGTATTCGGTTTGTAAACGAAAGTAAGGACATGCCCAATTAAGAAATCGAATACGTTGAAAACCAGGCCCAAAATCTTCAAGCAACAAAAGTAAGCGACAATATAAGAGTCAACCATGTACTGCTTCCAAGAATGGTCGATGGAAAAGTGGGTAACGCAGCTAAGAATACTGCATCTACATTACGTTGTAACATATGTGGAAAAACTTAAAAAAGTTTCAACGACTTAGATTCTACAGAACCGGATTAGGTTTTTTGAATTTCTACTGCATCTGTTGTCTAAACTAAAAGCGGAAGTGCATAAGGGTCGCGTAACAGAAAAAAGTGACGGGATAAAATGCAAGCAGCTAAGAGACAAATACAAATGAGTTCCATGATAAAATGGGCTTACTGGTGGACATTAAAAAGGCTGGCTATGGCAACGCTAATGACGTCAACACCTCGCGCAGCTTCCATTGCAAGCGTGGATACAAAAATTTAAAATTATGTTAGACACGCTATCCTCTGGTTATGAGATAGATCTTTAAAAATTCGCAAAATTTACGATGGATACTGCTAAATATTACGTAAACTTGTATTCAAGGCAGCCTATGTCTCCAACAGCGCATAAGATTCAAATCCATTCTACCAGTGTCATATCTCATGCATTGTTGCCAAACGGCCAGTTGTCCGAAGAAGCTGCTGAAGCCAGAAATAAGAATTTCTGCCAATATAGGGAAAACTTTTCAACAAAATTCTCCAGGACTTCATGCAACGAGGTTGTTCTTAACCGGCTTTTATTGACGTTAGACCCATATCTCAGTAGTTTAAGGACAAGCAAGACAACAATCGTTTTCAAAGGAGGCCGGAGCAGTGGTTTCCATGCGCTCTACGTGACCCACCCATCTTAGTCGTTTGACTTTTACCCTTCTGGCTAAGTTTACGTCGCTGTACAGCCCTAACAGCTCGTCGTTCCATCTTATCCGCCACTCCCCTTCCATGCATACGGGCCCGTATATCACACGAAGAACTTTTCTCTCGATCCGACACAAGAGGCTTTCATCCGCTTTTGTCATAGTCCATGCTTCTGCACCTTATAGCTGGACGGGGATGATAAGGGTCTTATAAAGCGACACTTTGGTGCCTTGAGAGTGGACTTTACCACACATTGCTTTTTTAGTCCAAGGAAATAGCGGAGTTATTTTGCGTTTGATCTCAGCGCTGGTGTTGTTTTCTGCGTTAACAGCGGAGCCTAGGTAGACGAAGTCCTTTACTAGCTCAAAGTTACGTCTGTCGATGGTGACGTTTTGACCAAGACGTCGGTGTTGTAGGTCCTTTCTTGACGAGAGCATGTACATTGTTTTGCCCTCATTAACCGTTAAACCCATTTTTGCCGCCTCTTTCTCAATACTTACAAAAGCCCCCATGCTGAGTTCTTCCGATTATGTCCATGTCATCACTATATAAAAGTAATTGGACAGACTTTTGGAAGATAGTGCCTCTACTGTTGACGTGTGAGCTCTGCACTATTCTTTCAAGCACGATGTTAAAAAATCACATGACAACGCATCACCTTGTCTAAAAGCTTTTTTGACATCGAAAGGTTCTGTTAAGTTCTTTCCAACCTTAGTGGAGCAGCGTGAATTCTCCATGGTCATCCTGCACAAACGGACGAGTTTGGCAGGGATGCCAAAACTAGACATGGCTCTATACAGCTCATCCCTGTAGATGCTGTCATATAAAGCCTAGAAGTCGATGAAAAGACTGTGGGTGTCGATTTGGTGTTCTTGGATTTTTTCCAGGGTCTGACGTAAAGTGAATATTTGATTGACTGTGGACTTTCCTGGTCTAAAACCACACTGATAACGACCTATCAGGTTGTTGACGATGGGCTTTAGACGTTCACATATTACGGCAGAGAAGATTCTATAGACGATGTTAAGTACACTGATTCCTCTACAGTTGGTACAGTTTAGAGGGTCTCCTGTTTTCAGAATCGGGCAAACAATACTGAGATTCCGTTCATCGGGCATGCTTTCTTCCGACCATATCTTACAAATAAGTTGGTGCATGCTCCTAACCAACTTATGTCCCGCTGCTTTAAAGAGCTCGGCATTCAAGACGTCCGCTCCAGCGGCGTTTATAGACTTCAGCTTAGATATGGCAATCTTTACTTCGTCAAAGTCGGGAGGACGGGATTGATGGCTTTCGTCGTCTATGTTGAATGGATCATCCTGCCTGACAGCGGAATTCGGTTCGTCGTCGCCGTTATACAGTCTGCAGAAGAGGTCCTTCCATATCCTCAGCATTGACTGCGGTTCCACTATGATGTTTCCTTTTTCGACTTTGCAGCCTTCGGTTCTAGGTTTATGTACCTGGGAACTTCGTTCCACCTGGTCATAAGACTTTCGAACTTCATTCCTGTTTTTAAACCTCTCAACATCTTCGACCACATGCTTCTCATGCCCTCTCTTTTTCCTTCTGAGGAGTCGGCGTTCTTGTCGCCTCTTTTGCAAATAGAGCTCATGAGTAGCTCTCGTCCTTTTATGCAGCGCCGCTTTGCTTGCCTATTGTTTGGCCTGCCGACATTCCTCATCAAACCAGGGGTTCCTTATTGGTGACTGATTGAAACCCAGCACATCAGAGGCGGCTTCTCTGATTGCATATTGGCAAAGTTGCCACTGGTTTTCGATACATTGTGTTGGCGGCAGAGAACTTCGAGAGAGGTTACTTGTAAGTCGGTTGAAAAAGGATTTGGCGATCTTTTGCGATTGTAGCCGTTCGACGTTGTACCTTCTCCCAGCACCTCCTTGTTTTGCCTTGGGTCTGTAAACCCGAAGTGCTAATTTGGCTACAACGAGGTACTGGTCCGAGTCAATGTTAGTTCCCCAGAACGTTCGGACATCCATGATGCTGGAAGCGTGTCTAGCGTCGATGGCAATATGGCCAATCTGGCTGACGGTAGATTGATATGGAGAACTCCAAGTTCCTTTGTAGATGTTGAGGTGTGGAATACGCGTACTGACTACCATGACGATTCGCCACTTAGCAAAATCTATGAGCCAGAATCCATTGTCGAAAGTGTTGTCGTGCAGGCTGTTCTTCCCGATTATTCCACCAAAGATGTCTTCCCTTCCAAGCTTGGCATTAAAATCGCCCAGGACAATTTTGATATCTTAGCTAGGACACTGCTCATGTGTTTTGTCTAAGAGCTTGAAGAGCATATCTTTGGTATTGTCGTCTTTCTCTTCTGTGGGGCGTGCGCGCATATTAGCCTAATGTTGCCGAATTTAGCCTTGATGCGTATGGCCATGAGGCGCTCGTTGATGCACCTATAGCTCAAAACTTCTTGCCTAAGTCTGGCTCCAATGACGAAGCCGCATCCAAATAAGCTCTGTTGGTTTTCGTGGTAGCAGTCACCATAGTAAATATCGCAGTTTTTCATCCTCTTCTTGCCCGGCCCATCCCATCGTATTTCCTAGATGGCGGTGATGTCTGCTTTATAGCAGTCTAGGGCCTCCGCTAATTCTTTGGCCGCATGTACTCTGTTAAGGGACCTAACACTCCACGAGCATATCCGAAGTTCGTTGTCCTTAATTCGTTTGGGTAGGTTGTCAACAGTAAATCCGTCCATGTCCGAGGCTTATTGGTGTTTCGCAACTATGAAAGCTTTTACGTGGCCAGGAAGTCACCCCGACGGCACATTCCCCAACCTGGAGGGCCAGATCCTAAGTATAACTCCAAGGATGGGGAGTTGGATAAAACCACTCCTTATAAGCCTGGGCTCCGAATAAGTCGAAGAAGCCCTATAAGGTGTTCACTTAGTAGTTCAACCTTACAGGAACTGTAGACGGCACCGTTAATTCTATCTTGTTAATTCCTCAGCTGCCGTCTGGATAAGGAGAGGTGCATTAGTGGAAACACCTCTTCCCCCTCTCTTGTTTGCTGCCCCCAACAACTTTCCACTGGAGTTGGAACCCAATCTCCAGTTGGGGTACTAGACTTTTTAGTCATTTGGTACCTATTTGATATGAAAAATGTGCCCAAATATTTTTAGCCAGGTTTTCGACCAATATACCGCACTGTGGGACCTCAAAATGATTCTCGTTAAGAGAGTTAGCTTTTCTTTACGTTTTAGGCCTCCTTAAATCTATTTTCATAGAAATCTGACTCTCTTTATCCGTCAACATCCACTGACATTAATTTGACAGAAAATATGGTTAGCCGACATTTTCTATCGTAAAGTGACGTTTCATCTGCATATAAAGCTTTTCCAATGATGATTTTCAAGTGGTGTAATGTCTAATTGACAGTTATTTTCCCCGTTTATCTAAAATATTTGTGAGAAAACATTGTGAAAATTCCTTAACCGATACTATTTCCTATTAACAATATCAACCTGGTAGGTATTTATTCCGTTCAAAGCATGTTTCAATTTAATTACAATCCAAAGTTTACAAAGTAGCTTTTATGAGCCAACAACGGATAGATAGAGCACGGAAAAAAAGATAAAATTGCACCTGCTGTGCAATGAATCGCAATTGAATGCATTACCATCATGCAACTTAATGAACCGTTCAATCTCAACAGACTCAACAACTCGTCGCAACAATTTACTATAATCAAAATTAATTTCCCAGTTCGCATATGATATTGAACCAGAACCACTCTTCGGCTTTCGGCGCTTTGTGATGCTCAGTCAGCTACATAGATGGAAGAATGCCGGTCGCTGCCCGCCCGTCATTGCATATAAACATATAGCCTCCATCGCCGCCCGCTTCCATGCCGCCGTTGAACTATGTTGGCCACTTGTACCTGCGTAATTAATTTCCTACGTTGTTCGTATTCGCATATGCAATCAGTCACCTTTCCATTTTCTGAAGCGTTTAATGAAATCTCTTGTCCAAGTCCAAGCTTCCACTTCCATCAGCCTCAGGGGCTCAATGCTCAGATCATCAGAATGTGCATTCTTTTTTTTTGAAGTGAGGTGAATTCCTGCCTGCCAACCATGACATGTGCAACAAATTGCATGAGGGTGGCCACACCGAGCGTGCAATTCTAGGTTTTTGTTTTTAATTTAAGTCCCGAAGCGTGTTTCCACCTTCAAGCAAAATCCACTTCATCATAACCCATATATACAGTCGGAGTCAGTTGCAGTTCAGTGTTCACTGCTGTTCAGTCATAAAACGGCCATGACGAGGACAACGCATGACGACTAAGGACGGAGGATCGAAGACCGAGGACTGAGGACTGAGGACTGACGACGACGATGACGATGTCGGTGTCGACAATGACCATTGACCTTCCTGTAGCAAAGAAGTATTAATTCTGCCACCCGTATGTTCCCGTATCACATCAAAGGCGGCTTCAGCAGCATTTTATTCTCATTCCTCACTGATCTGATCCAATGAGTTTTTGTTATTTATCAAACGATTATACGCGGCTGCCTTTTAATAAAGTAGCGGGGCCATCAGAAGATGAAAAATATATGTATGAAAAAATAAAGCCATGAAAAGCGCAACAGAATGAACTCTCAAGTTTCATTCAATTTGTTGGACAGACAAGCGGCACACAGACACAATGTGCATTGCAAAAATTTCACCACAAAGTTAGTTGCAGAAGAAGAAGAAGTGTATTTTATCTTCATTTAAAATAGAAACTTAACGAAAGAATTTAAAATTTATTTGTTCGATATTAAAACTATAAAACTTGACGAATGTAAGGACGATATTAGATAACCAATTATATTTTTGATGTGGACACACATAATTCATAAACTAAGCCATTTTCGTTGAAACGTCATTTTCGTTAAAACGTCAATTTCTTCATTCACGTCAAATAGCACGATGTCCTCAAAGCTTAATGCAAGACTTAAAAACAATTTACGGCATTTATACAAAAATATCGAATATCCTATGAAGGGTATTTTATCTTCATTTAAAATAGAAACTTAACGAGGGAATTTAAAATATATTTATTCCATATTAAAACTATAAAAACGAATGTAAGGACGATGATAGATAGCCAAATGATATTTTTGATGTGGACAAACATAATTCATAACTCTAAGTCATTTTCGTTGAAACGTCATTTTCGTTAAAACGTTAACTTCGTCATTAACATCAAATTGCATGATGTCCTTAAAGCTAAATGCAAAATTAAAAACAATTCACGACATTTGTACAAAAATATCGCATATCATATGAAGGGTATTTTATCTTCATTTAAAATAGAAATTTAACGAAAGAATTTAATATTTATTTATTCGATATTAAAACTATAAAACTTAACGAATGTAAGGATGATAATAGATAACCAAATGATATTTTTGATGTGGGCACACATAATTTATAAACTAAGTCATTTTCGTTGAAACTTCATTTTCGTTAAAACGTCAATTTCGTCATTAACGTCAAATTGCATGATGTACTTAAAGCAAAATGCAGGACCTAAAAACAATTTACGACATTTGTACAAAAATATCGAATATAATATCTTCATTTATCTTCATTTAAAATACGAAGGAATTTAAAATTTATTTATTCGATATTAAAACTATAAAACTTGACGAATGTCAGAACGATATTAGATAACCAAATGATATTTTTGACGAGTCATGTTTGTTGAAACATCATTTTCGTTGAAACGTCAATTTTCTCATTAACGTCAAATTGCATGCTGCACTTAAAGCAAAATACAAGACTTAAAACCAATTTACGACATTTGTATGCATTAGCATTGTTTTGTACATATGCAACAGTTTTCTTTAGCCATTCGTTAAGTTCGATAACGTTATTAGCAGTGCAGTTCAAATGTGAAACAAAATGAGATGGTTAAACGTCAATTGCCTTTAAACGTCAAATGCGTTTAAACGTCAAATGCGTTTGTATGAAAAATGATTGACGGTGATAAAGAATATATCGACAAAATTCTTTGACGTTTATGTTTCAAAAAATATCATTCGACGCCCAACAGTGATTTGACGGACTTGGAAGCAGCACATTTGCCGTGTGGTTAAAAAGGAAAACATATGTTTAATGAGAAAATTCACCTTTAAAAATACATACCTACAAACAGTTTTAGGTTGGCCTTCAAATTTGTTTTACTTCCCTCTTTAATCCTGGTGTCCTGAAGTTGCGCCATCCCCATATCGCCATCACACTGCTATTTCAGTGTCTCAAGGAGAATCTATAATACTATGTTTGGGCTTTGAATCTGATAAGCATACTCGTTGGTAAACTCTGGAAGAGTATATAGATGGTGAATTTGGCATTCGTGCTTGGCATCTTATGGATCAAAGAAAAAATATAAAACACCAGTGGATTGTGTATATTATAGGGAATAGCCTTTAGTGTTCATTTTAAATATTTTTTTCCTTTTGGTCGGTTTGTATCTTTTACAACAACTAAAGGAGGTGTTCTTATCAAGATCATTTGGATGTAGGTACTCAATAGCATTTCGGGGAGCTTTTTGTTTTCTTTATACTTTTAATATCAAGGCGGTCGGTCACGTAGGAAACTTCACACCTTTAGCTGAATTTATGCGCATGCATTCGCGCAAATTTGAGTATTGATTTCTTGGAAGATGTTTACTTGCAGATGTGATGTGGTTTTATGACTTTTAACGGCTGCGATGGAGACGGCAGCGGCGGCGGCGGTAACCACGATGACGGCGGCAAATGTTGCAGTCAGTGGCAGCAGCATGTCGCGTATTATGTTGTATTTGAGATTATGTGGTATCGTTTTTCAGGTGAATTTTTACCTTGTGGGTCACAAACAATGACAAACAAAAATGATGAGTTGTGGTGGATATAAGGTGTGGGTGACATTCAAAGATAGCCGTGCTACCAAAAAATGTGTCAGATGGGAAAGTTCAGCTTACTTATCGTTTGAAATTCATCTTAGAAAGAACTTAACGAAGAATATTGGCAGAAGAACCAGATTGAAAAGCCGAATGTGCTGAGTTAAAAAACAAACGTTATTTCAGCAGACATCCACTTGTTTAAAGCGAAGTACGTATTACTAAATCTAAGAGGTTATATTTTAGCATTTACATTTTCGCGTAATTCTGCTTAAATTTGAGCAAAACGAAAAAATGGCGGATCCTTCATAATTGTGGCAATATAATTTGTTTTATTGACAACCTACGGCCGAAGAATTAGCGGAGGCCCTAGACTGCTATAAAGCAGACATCACCGCCATCTAGGAAATACGATGGGATGGGCCGGGCAAGAAGAGGATGAAAAACTGCGATATTTACTATGGTGACTGCTACCACGAAAACCAACAGAGCTTATTTGGATGCGGCTTCGTCATTGGAGCCAGACTTAGGCAAGAAGTTTTGAGCTATAGGTGCATCAACGAGCGCCTCATGGCCATACGCATCAAGGCTAAATTCGGCAACATCAGCCTGATATGCTCGCACGCCCCTACAGAAGAAAAAGATGTAAACACCAAAGATATGTTCTTCGAGACCTTAGGCAAAACATATGAGCATTGTCCTAGCTACGATATTAAAATCGGGAAAAATAGCCTGCACGACAACACTTCCGACAACGGATTCAGGCTCATAGATTTTGCTGCGGGGCGAAACGTCATGGTAGCCAGTACGCGTTTTCCACACCTCAACATCCACAAAGGAACTTGGAGTTCACCAGATCAATCTACCGTCAACCAGATTGATCACATTGCGATCGACACCAGACATGCTTCCAGCATCATGGATGTCAAAACTTTTCGGGGAGCTAACATCAACTCGGACCAGTACCTTATTGTAGCCAAGGTAACACTTCGGGTTTCCAGACTCAAGGCAAAACAGGGATGTGGTGGGAGAAGGTACAACGTTGAACGGCTACAATCGCAAGAGATCGCCAAATTCTTTTCCTACCGAGTTACAAGTAACCTCTCTCGAAGTTCTCTCCCGCCAACACAATGTACAGAAAACCTGTGGCAACATTGCCAAGATGCAATCAGTGAAGCCGCCTCTGATGTGCTGAGTTGCAAGAAACCATCAGGAAGGAACCCCAGGTTTGATGAGGAATGTCGGCAGGCAAATGCAGTCGAACAACAGGCATGCAAGGGCGCTGCATAAAAGGACGAGAGCTGCGTATGAGCGCTATGAGCAGAAGAGGTGAGAGCAACGCCGACTTCTCAGAAGGAAAAAGAGAGGTCGAAGATGTTGAGAGGTTTAAAAACACGAATGAAGTTCGAAAGTCTTATGAGCAGGTGGAACGAAATTCACAGGTACATAAACCTAGAACCGAAGACTGCAAAGACGAAAAAGGAAACATCATAGTGGAACTGCAGTCAATGCTTAGGATATGGAAGGACCACTTCTGCAGACTATATAACGGCGACGACGAACCGAATTCCGCTGTCAGGCAGGATGATCCATTCAACATAGACGACGAAAGCCATCAATCCCGTCCTCCCGACCGACGAAGTAAAGATTGCCGTATGTAAGCTGAAGTCTAATAAAGCCGCTGGAGCGGATGGCTTGAATGCCGAGCTCTTTGAAGCAGCGGGTTATAAATTGGTTAGGAGCATGCACCAACTTATCTGTAAGATATGGCCGGAAGAAAGCATGCACGATGAATGGAACCTCAGTATTGTTTGCCCGATCCTGATAGAGGAATCAGTCTTCTCTGCTGTAATATGTGAACGTCTAAAGCCCATCGTCAACAACCTGCTAGGTACTTATCAGTGTGGTTTTAGACCAGGAAAGTCCACAGTCGATCAAATATTCACATTACGGCAGATCCTGGAAAAAAACCCAAGAACACCAAATCGACACCCACCATCTTTTCATCGATTTCAAGGCCGCATATGACAGGATATACAGAGACGACCTGCATAGAGCCATGTCTAATTTTGGCATCCCTGCCAAACTCGTCCGTTTGTGCAGGATGACCATGGAGAATTCACGCTGCTCCATAAAGGTTGGAAACAACTTAACAGAACCTTTCAATGTCAAAAAAGGTTTTAGACAAGGTGATGCACTGTCATGTGATTTTTTTAACATCGTGCTTAAAAGAATAGTGCAGAGCTCACACGTCAACACTATAGGCACTATCTTCCAAAAGTCTGACCAATTACTGGTATATAGTGATGACATTGACATAATCGGAAGAACTCAGCGTGATGTCAATGGGGCTTTTGTGAGTATTGAGGCAGAGGCGGCAAAAATGGGCTTAACGGTTTATGAGGGTGAAACAAAGTCTGTCGACGTCTTAGTCAAAACTTCACCATCGACAAACGTAACTTTGAGGTAGTCAAGGACTTCGTCTACCTAGGCTCCGCTCAAAAAACAACACCAGCGCTGAGATGAAACGAAGAATAACTCTTGCTAACCGTTGTTTCTTTGGGTTATGAAAACAATTGAGTGGTAAAGTCCTTGCTCGAGGGACCAAAGTGTTGCTATATAAGACATTTATCATCCCCGTCCTGCTATACGGTGCAGAAGCATGGACTTTGACAAACGCTGATGAGAGCACCTTGGATCCCGCATGCATCGAAGGGGAGTGGTGGAGAAGATGGAACGACAAGCTGTTTGGGGTATACAGCGACTTAGACTTATCCAGAAGGTTAAATGTCAAACGACTAAGATGGCTGAGACACATAGAGCACATGGAAGCCAATGCTCCGCCGCTCCGGTCCGGAAAGTCTTTGAATACACACCCACAGGAGAGCGCAGTAGAGGAAGACCGCGAATCAGGTGGCGCGCACAAGCGGAAAGTGACCTCACCCAATTTGGATCTCGAAACTGTAGACATCTAGCTAGGGACCGAGCTATATGGACAAGTTTTTTGGGTGAGGCCCTAGTTCGCTTAAGACTGTAGCGCCACCTTAAGTAAGTATATTTTGTTTTTGGTGGGTTGTCACATAGAAGTCACTTTTGCTGTCATTCATTCTGACACATACAATTTTAACGATCTGTGCAGCTTAGATTTATTTACTGTATTGTAATAATTAGGAAACAAGTCTTAGTCCTTGTCCATAACAAGTGTTATAGAACGCTTGCCAACTAATTCTTACTCTATCCATAAAATAAATATATGTAAATGTCAACAGGGTGATGACATTTGATGCCATTTGTTATGGCACATTCACACTTGACCATCGTTTCGTTTGACACTCAGAAAATCCCTAAACGCAGCTGCACACTAAAAACGCTTAAATTTCATTCATCTATATCTTTGTATGTGGATTAGAAGTTCCTTTGTAATTGCAATCATCATCATTGAAATCAATGTAGATTGAAGGTAGGACCTACTCTACTCTTTCACTAATTAACGACCCCATTGCAAACGCGTCGAACACAAAGCGTCCGCAAATATGTACGCCAATTTGCTTATCACACTCTCTATGCTGATGTGCATTTTACGCCAGCCGCACCATCATCAGCATGCAGCCGAAGAGCCACTCGAGAGTATATGTACTTACTTCTTTATTCCATAGGGGAATTATTTGACTGGCGCTGACTGGCTGGCTACTGTACTGTACTGACGGACGAACGGGCTCTGCGGCTGGTTTGGTTGATGGAGGAAAAAGTATATTGGCATTGGCCGCAGAAGGTTGCCCCATTCCCAAAAGGTCCGTTTATGCAAACAGCGACAGAGAATAAGGGAGAACAAAATCCGAATTATTTTAATTAATGCCAAAATATTCTTTTATCGACGCGACGCATCAAGTCGAAGTCAAGTAAAGCAACGCCAACGGTAACGGTATGGCGATGGCCAAAGAGGATTGCGCTGGCTGGCACTTGGCTTCAAAAGAGTAGTCGTCTTTGCTGTAGCCGCACCGCGCCACCACTGCGTGCGAACCGCTACTGTCGTCCGCCTCGCTGACGTCCATCCGTCGTTGTCGTCCGTCATTTCTGTGGAAAATTATATTTTGCTTCTTTCTTTGATTTTATGATTAATTGCATGCTTCCGCGATAATTGCTTTAAAAGAAATCCATTAAAGTGATTCCCACTTGCACATTTCACATCGCTCATTGGCTCGCTCAAGGCGTCGCTAGTCGTGTCGTCGTTCGTGGTGGTTGCTCGTCGTTCTTTAATCGCCACTCTGTCGGATGGACGGTCCGGTAGGTTCTTGACGTTTGTCGATGGCATTACAAACGCGTCAGTAGACATAGCTGCAGTTGCACGAGAGACAAGCATAGCCAACAGCTTTATGAATCCAATGATTCCCACAGAGTGGCTGATGGTTATTTGAGCTGTTTATGGGGTATGTTGCTTTTTTGGCCTCTGCCAGCTTCTGATTCGACACCACTGCCCTGTCCTGTCCATGTCCAAGCCAAGTCGAAACAAAGTAACAAAGACACTTTGTGATAATAAATTTTCACTCAGAATAAGCATAAGAGCCCCCAGGAATTATCATGCGAAATGATGACAGGGTTGAGATTTTATGGTTTGAGGGTGTGTCTGCACTTGTTTTCGTTGCATTATGCAATACTCCCTGCTCTGAGCTGGGTTGAGCTGGGCTAGGGTGGATGATGCTCTACTTTGTGTTTTCTGTGTGTGAATGGAGTGCGGGGCTGGTATTGTATAAAATATGGTATAGTGCTTCATATATTATTTGACTTTGAAGTTCGTATACAATTTGATTGTAAAGTGGACCGAAAAGCGACACAACACTCAAAGTGGAAATTTATTTTATGCTCCTCGACATGGCTTTTGGAGTGCCTAAGGAACAATCCAAAGAAGAAGAGAATATTATATTTGCCATAAAGTGGCTATATAAGCATCTCCCGTATTTCGAAGTGGGTTCTTCAGAAAGACTTGAAGAAGAGAGTTTGATAGCATTTATCGAATCGACTTTGAGGATTTGTGTTTGGTTTATTGTCAAATTCTTGTTTTTGTTGTTTTCTTTGGTTTGTTTTTAATTTTATTTGTTTGACTGAAACGAAAATGACAGATGTTTTGTTTGAAAAAGGAATGTGTTATTTGAGATTCTTTTGATGAGCAGAAAAGAGGATATAAATATTATGTATGGCTATCCTACATCTATAATATTCTTATGCACGCAAGGACAATAAAATTGTGGTTTTGGTGAAGTTTTAGATGCAGAATGTTGTGTATGATGGGGGTGCTAAAAACTTTGACAGTTTAAGATAGAGGAAGAAGACAAAATCTTTCAACAAAGATTTTTGACATTTACATCACATTTTTTTCAAAAGTTTGGAAAGCGCTTGAATTTCATTTCGACTACTTGAAAAAACACTGTCAAAAGCCACAAGTATAATACGCTTTTCACACTAAGTCCAAAACCCGGTTTTTGCGAAATTATCGGTTTTTGCCGATAAGCTACATCGAAAACTCTAGTTTTCCCATAAATTTTTGGTAAACCACACGTTTTCGTAAACCACAAGTTTTATATAAAACCTCTCGAAAACTAGTAGCAATTCAATGTTGAACAAAACAAACAAACCTTTCGAAACATTCAGCGCTCAAATTAATGTAAACAAAACAGCTGATAGCTGCTGTCAAAACAAATATTTCATTTTGAAATAAATTTGGTGGTGGTAAGTAATATTATTTATACAATTTTCTTACAAAATAAGAATGAAGCCATTCTTTATGATCCTACATAAACGCTCTTTGTTAAGCGAGGAACCGGAATTCACTTTTGCTATTAGCGTGACGACCCCAAGGACGAGGAAGGCATGCGTCTTTGAACTCGTCGCCACAAATATGTTCGACGCTTTCGCTTACTACCAGGAGAAAGACTTTCCGGTGGCTCCGTTCAATCACAAGAGTTTGGGAGATATGAGAAAGGTGATAAGTTCACTTGGAGGAGAATAAGTATAAAAAAAAATCTCTGGTGGAAGCTATGTCGCAGCGGCTGTTGCTGAACGCTTTCATTATTTCTTTATTTTTCACCTTCACCAAATTTTCACTTAAAGGAGGGATTGATATAAGTGAAGGTGATATTTTTGAAGTTTAGGTAAACAAATAATATTTTTCTTTACTGGCTGACCACATTAGTAACGGTGAACCTGAACCTTGATGTACTGTCAAAGTTGAAAAGTACAAAAACAAAACAGCGCTAGAATGCTAAGTTAAACCAGAAGATGAAGCGCAAGTTGGAGTCGGGTAAACTTTTGCTTTTAACTTTATGGTGCGCTTTTTTTTGACATTAGTATGGTTTATACATGGATAGTTGAAGGATCAAGTTGAACACTTTTGACTTGATGCTGTGTAATAGTAATGAATTTATAAAACAAATATAGTACGAGAACAAAGTTCCCGTATAAAATTGACAAGTGAATTGTTTTTTTTTTGACAGCTTCAAACTTCAATATAGATAGGTGGATTTGTAGATACCTTGTTGAACGAGTTGAATAGCTGTATTGAGATTGCTGTCAAAAAATAAAAACAACTTTCAGCTGTTTACAAAAGGCAGAGAAACATTTAAGCTTCGAAGTCAAAATTGTTGTAAGATAAAACATTTAATGGATAATTCCCTTGATTCGTTGGACAGTGATGAATTGATTGAGGTTCGTTTAATAAATAAGAGATAACCTTAATCTATAATCTATGTTATCATAACTACCTTCTAAAATTTGGAGGCAAATTTACTAACAAATACGAAAAGCTCAAATCAATTTTCAAGTTTCTTGAAATTCAACATGTGTTGAATCAGCTGTTCTGTCAGATACCTACATAGTACATACCCCAGAAATTCTTGGATACCTTTGGATTCCTTTTTTGACATCTCAGTTGTTTTTGATCAGCTGTTATTTTACACGTAAGACACTAATAAAAAGGTATCCGGATAAACTATCTTGCTGAGATTGAACGCAGCCAATGATGCGCATATTTTTGACATTAGTATGGTTTATAAACGGTGATTTTTTAAGAGCTTGAGAACTTTAAAAAAAAAAAAACGCATACAATTTGCAAAATCTCATCGATTCTTTATTTGAAACGTTAGATTATTCCATGACATTTACTTTTTGAAGATAATTTCATTTAAATGTTGACCGCGGCTGCGTCTTAGGTGGTCCGTTCGGAAAGTCCAATTTTGGGTAACTTATTCGAGCATTTCGGCCGGAATAGCCCGAATTTCTTCGGAAATGTTGTCTTCCAAAGCTGGAATAGTTGCTGGCTTATTTGTGTAGACTTTAGACTTGACGTAGCCCCACAAAAAATAGTCTAAAGGCGTCAAATCGCATGATCTTGGTGGCCAACTTACCGGTCCATTCCTTGAGATGAATTGTTCTCCGAAGTTTTCCATCAAAATGGCCATAGAATCGCGAGCTGTGTGGCATGTAGCGCCATCTTGTTGAAACCACATGTCAACCAAGTTCAGTTCTTCCATTTTTGGCAACAAAAAGTTTGTTAGCATTGAATGATAGCGATCGTTATTCACCGTAACGTTGCGTCCAACAGCATCTTTGAAAAAATACGTTCCAATGATTCCACCAGCGTACAAACCACACCAAACAGTGCATTTTTCGGGATGCATGGGCAGTTCTTGAATGGCTTCTGGTTGCTCTTCACTCCAAATGCGGCAATTTTGCTTATTTACGTAGCCATTCAACCAGAAATGAGCCTCATCGCTGAACAAAATTTGTCGATAAAAAAGCGGATTTTCTACCAACTTTTCTAAGGCCCATTTACTGAAAATTCGACGTTGTGGCAGATCGTTCGGCTTCAGTTCTTGCACGAGCTGTATTTTATACGGTTTTACACCAAGATCTTTGCGTAAAATCTTCCATGTGGTCGAATAACACAAACCCAATTGCTGCGAACGGCGACGAATCGACATTTCACGGTCTTCAGCAACACTCTCAGAAACAGACGCAATATTCTCTTCTGTACGCATTTGTGTGGTTGGTTTAATGTCCAATAAAGTAAACTGAGTGCGAAACTTGGTCACAATCGCATTAATTGTTTGCTCACTTGGTCGATTATGTAGACCATAAATCGGACGTAAAGCGCGAAACACATTTCGAACCGAACACTGATTTTGGTAATAAAATTCAATGATTTGCTGAAATGTCAAAGCATACTGAGCATCTTTCTCTTTGACACCATGTCTGAAATCCCGCGTGATCTGTCAAATACTAATGCATGAAAATCCTAACCTCAAAAAAATCACCCTTTACATGTATGGATATAGTTGAGGGATCAAGTTGAAAACTTTTGACTTGATGCTGTGTAATAGTAATGAATTTATTCAACATTTTTTTGACAGCTTCAAACTTCAATTCTGTCGCGCTTCACTAATGTGGACGCCTTTTGCTTTAAAATACGAATTTTTAATGACAGCGTGTTTTTTAAGTTTTAAACTTTAACTATTGTGTTCAGGTGGTAAATAAATACTTTGTCTCTTCGAGTTGTTGTGATTGTCTGGCTATAAATTCATAGATATACACTACTTAGTTTTGTTTGTTTAAAATCATAATCACGTCCTTTTTCTTCAATTTTTTTCCGTGTTTATTTCCAAGTCGGAAATATGTTCAATATTCTCTTAGAAAATTCTTCAATTAAGTTAAATAAGCCTGAAAAAATTCCCAGATGGCCACAATTACTAAACATTATGATCTAGTCTGTCACTCTCTAATCAGTCTCCAAAAATTGCAAGATGACATTTCATGATGTTAAGTTGCGTTTATTAAAAGCGGATACATTTTTTTGTCAATCTTCTCAATAATCTAAAACTTTTACTTTTATTCTTCATTTTTTTATTAATTTGAATTTTTTTTCTAAGATAAGACTCTTCAAATGTCTTAAGATTATTATTGCACTGGAAATTAATTTGATTTTTGTGTTTTCTATATTTTTTTTTGTTGATAAAACTGCCAAAAACACCATTCCACAATGTATCATCACAACTCAACCGCAATCATATGCATCATCCGCATCATCAAAGGGGTATAAAGATCTTTTCACACAAAGTGGAGGAAGTCATCCAGAGTGCCTGCGGCAAATTACTTTATACAAAACAAGAAAAACAAAAAAACCAAAACCCAACCTAAACCAAAACCAAAAATCACAAAAAACAAAAAGTGTCCTCTTTGCTTTGAAGATTCCCCATCATCAGCACTTCAAAGTGAATTCAAATAATTTCCATCAGCAACGTTCTTGAAACATGAAAACAAAATATTCAAAAAAAAAAAGACGAACCAACGTCGAAAAACCGTCATCCTCCATTTGGTATCCATTTAAGATCCATTTGGCACATTTGTTCATACAATTTGCACACACCGACCGACCGCTCACATACAGTTTAGTGAATTTGCAGTTTTATTTTGTTCTTATATCGTTGTTGTTTTTGTTTTTTTGTTGTTGTTGTTGTTGCCGCTCCTGCTGCTGTGCTTTATTCAGTTTCTGTTCTGAGTTCTGACTGTCAGTTTAATCTTGATGGCTTAATAATAGACCTGGTGACAGATGGCAGCACACGAGCACATCGCACTGAACCGCAATTCTGATGAAGTTATATGAACGCGTATGCTATTCAACGCTTTTTAGCCGTGATGTCCATTTCATCAAACATGAGGGGAGACAAATAATATAATTTGCTTCTTTTTTTCTGTTACACATTTTTTAATATTTCAATTTCAATTAAATAGAGATTATTTACAAACTCCTTGTCGAAGGGGTGAAGTAGAATTATGATATAGGATTTCCATTTAGGAGGTTTTATCTTGAGTATCCTGTTATTTGGCAGCTGTCACCATTTTACATTTGACAGGTTACAACTTCAACATTACAAATAATGCAACGACATTGGGCGCATTCATAAAGCTAGTGGCTACATACTCAAAATTCAGCTAACTTTGAAAGTGCAAAATTACACTACAAAGCTAGTCAATCCGGAACTGTCATAATAATTGACAGATGCAAATATAGAAAATATGAAACACATGTGTTTTCAGAGCTTTTAATCGTTTTATTTTGTTTTTAAATTCAATAAAAGTGACTGATTTATATTTTTATATTTCAATACCGAAAGATTAGTTTAATTTTAAATTATTGTGTTCTTACTACTTCCTTAATATGAAAAGCCAAAATCAGTGTGTACTAACTTTGTATCTGAATATTTTACACTACATCGGAGATTTAGCCAATCAGAACTATTTGACTACGAAGTAGCTAGCTTTGTGAATGCACCCATTGTCAAGGTACAATAATGGTGAACATTTAGCAGTCATAGTTCACAGTTAATTTCAATGATTCACAATCAATTTAGGACTTTAAACGTGGGATTTGTGAAATTATCGAGTACATACAGCAACAAATGTGGCCATAAATAATTTTATGAAACGGATACGATGCTAGAAAGAAGCCATTTGGTTTATTTGAAAATTGTATGAGTATATCCATCAGAGAAAATCGATTTATTTTTATCATAAATAAGTTCCAAGTGCTGATGCAATATTTTGTGACATTTAATTTCTGCATTGTCTCAATACTTTTAGAGAAAAGTCAAACTGTTAACATGTGTCATTTATCAATAAAGAAATTTTTGCAGTTTCAACTTGCAGGTTCAGACAAAATAAAAGACTTCATTTGCAGTCAACTAAGTTATTTCATCGCAAATTTATCTTAGGGCAACTAGTCAGTTTTGCAAATATCAAAAAACTTCAAAACCGGAAATTTACTTCACCAACTTGACTGTGCAAAAACGTCAAAAAATTAATTGTCTACAAAACACCTCTCAAACAAGCTATTATTGCATCTCGACCTGAATTATGTATTTTAAAGAAATATTACTTATTCCTTTTCCAATTTGACAAAGAACGCTTCTACATAAAACGGTAAACAGAATTGTGCAGAAAATAAATATGTTGATCACAGAGTAAAAATGTTCAGCTCTCACTCGAATTAAAAACTATGATGAGCTGTCATTTTGACATAAATGGAATTGACTTGATAGTTAGAGAGATTTTTCTTGAATAACTTTTTAATCAAATTTCCAATAAAGTTACCTTAATTTCAATACAGCTGCCGAAGCAGATGCTAGAAACTTGCCTTTACTTTAAAGTCCCTCATACCGCTTAAACCTGCCAACGATAGTGATTTCCTTCTTATTATGTCAAACTTAAGAGAAATGAAATGTTTTCCAAAGTGCCTTAACTGGCTGAAGCTCTTAAGGCAAATTAAATTGAAAACAATTTCAGAAGGAGAATGTTATCATTACATTACTGAAAACGGTTAACTTTATAAATTTTTTGACATTTGACATTTAATTAAAAAAAACACAATTCAGAGCCCAATATTTCTTATCAAACAGATCTTATCCTTCAGCTTATAGCCCCTAAAACCGGGTTTTCGGCAAAAATCATTCACACCAAACATTTACACGTTTTCATTTGACATTTAAATTTATTTAACACTGGCTGTCAAATTTTGTAATAAAACAAAAATTTGTGATTAAAAAGTTTTGTTCTTCTTAAATTATTTGTGAAAATAAGATGAATAGATGATCTGGAAAAAGAGTTTCTGGGGACGAGTGGAATGGGCTCACGACATGAACCAACAGCTCATTTGGCTGCAGCTATCCTCTTAGTTCACTTCAACCGGTCCAAACAATTCACTAATTCACAAACAAAACTGTTACAATAAAAATTACTTTTATTTAAAACATTTTATTTTTCTTTCACAGCAAATTCAACCCAAAATACTGAGCTTACTGCTTCTGTTGGCCAAATGTGTCTTCAGAATCGCCATATATTGTGGCCGTCCGAGCAACTTATAGGCGGGGTTGAGAAGATTCTGCACGATTTCGTGTAGGTCCTTATGGCCGGAGCAGAAAAGGTCAATTCCTAGTTCCAGATTCCTAGCCTGGTTTGTCCAAAGCACTGCGGATCTTCTTGATGTTGGCATTGCTGTCCATCAAGGATCATCAAAGAACCGCCATTGCCAAATTGCAAATCGTCACCGGGGCTTTTATTCCCGACATTGGCAAATTTTCCTACAGTTTTTCTGTTGCCACGCAGCTACCTCAAACCCAAAGTTTCATTTCTTTCTCTTTCATATTCTGTAAATAAAAAACAAAAAGCAATAATTCTTATTTTGTAAGGAAATTGTATAAATAATATTACTTACAATGACCAAATTTATTTCATATTTCAAAATGAAATATTTGTTTTGACAGCAGCCATCAGCTGTTTTGTTACCATTAATTTGAGCGCTGAATGTTTCGAAAGGTTTGTTTGTTAAGTTCAACTTTGAATTGCTACTAGTTTTCAAGAGGTTTTATTTAACTCTTGTGGCTAACGAAAACTTGTGGTTTACAAAAAATGTTTGGGAAAACTTGAGTTTTCGATGTAGGTTTTCGGCCAAAACCGATAATTTCGCGAAAGCCCGGTTTTGGACTTGGTGTGAAAAGTTTATAACTCTGGCTTTAAAATGCCTTTACTACTATACCGAAAAGCACACGTAAGCTAAGTTCTGTAAATCAACTGACATTTGTTTACGTTTATAAATTAAAATAATCACAGTTTTAGATTGGTCATAGTTTTTGATAAAATATTTGACATAAGCAGGACGTAGCTAAAACGGAGAGAAAAACATTTTTTAAATACGATTTGTTTGATGTTGCGTTAAAGCAGTGTAAGCGCTTGGACTATTTATAACTATTCTAGGGTTAAACGAGTTAAACAAGACCAAGGCCAGTTTATATTTCTTAAATTTCTCACATGGATTGAGAGATCAGGAAAATGAAATATAAACACAATTCACTATTTATTTTCACATAGCAGTCAAATAAGTTTTGCTTTTATTTTCTTCCTTTTTGAATTGTGCGATAGAGAATTTTAAAGAAATCCAATCATAAAAAATCTGCTCACAGATTTCTGACAGAAAAATGGGAAATTTGTATCCGAAATTTGTTTTATTTTTCTTGGAACACAGAAATCCCTATAATTTTCAATAAATGAACTTTCCAAAACTTTCTTCCAGTCAATTAATTTGATTCTCAAAATTGAGGCATCTGCAAATTCAGCAGCAAGCATTATTGAACAGCGTTCCCTTTCTTAACCAGACCAAAACCGTGTCGTCAATTCTATTATTCTCGATTTATATTTGTCAGCACTGATTTTGATTTTGGTCACCAAATTTCTGGCATAGAAAGTCATGATCTGTAAATTAATTTTGTATTTCTCCTCTGTGAATAAATCAAATAAAAATTATTGCATTCGTTGTCAAGAAATTCAGTCAAAACTGGGAGTCTTTTACGTCTTTCCGTTCTGACAGTATGTATAGTGAAATAATTGTATACTTTAAATATTGTTCTATAAAATTCTGTTCCTTTTGAATATTTCTTTCTAAATTAATAATTTTGTTTATTTCTTTAAGCTTACAGCTTTTTTTAAGTCAAACCCAAAACCGAGTTTTCGACAAAAAACCCCGAAAATCGTTCACACTTAACATTAACACTTTTTCGTTTGACATTTCAATTTTTGCAACAACGACTGTTCAAATATTGTATTTATGTAAAATTTAAGTCCTGCGGCTCATTCTTAAATTTAAAACTTTACCTGAGGGACGGATGTCCTCCACTCCACAACAGAATCAAGATTAATTCAAGTTCAAAACTCTGGATTTGTGGACAAAAATTCAAAATATCAAAGTGAACATTTATTTTGACAGCAGCCATCAGCTGTTTTGTTGACATTTGAATGAGCGCTGAATGTTTCGGAAGGTTTGTTTGTTTAGTTCATCTTAAAGTTGCTACTCTAGTTTTCGATATGTTTTCCATAAAACTTTACGAAAACTTGTGGCTAACGAAAAATACATGAGAAAACTTGAGTTTTTGATGTAGGTTTTCAGCCAAAACCGAAAATTTCACGGAAACCGGGGTTTGTGTTTGGTTTGAAAATCATATTACAAGTTTTCATTGATTTTTAGATAAAGAGATAGGAAAATAATATAAAGACATTTTGTGAGTGATGGAAAGAGTATAATTAAACAAAACTATCCAGGATCTTTCCCACATAGGCTAAACAGATTACATCTCCGGGAAAACCCGGACGGATGGCAACGCCAGTCAAGTGTTATCAATATCTTCCATTTTTATCTATTAACAATTCTGAAGTGGAAAAAATCTGTATGGCTTCGCCCTCGGTAACGGAAAGGTGCTGTGTCTAAACTATATAATAAACTCAATTATTTGCAATTAGGTTCTTTATATCCTTAAATTGGTCTACCCTAAGCGCTCCTTCTTAATAATTAAGTAATTAGGATAATAAAAGTATTAAATCAGCACAGTCCAATTATTTTTATCGAAATTATCGTAGATACAATACTTTCCTGACACGCACAACGCAGCCATAATGCATAGTACACCAGGAAAATAAACCTGATAATCCTTAACCGAGGACCATGTTCCTTTTTTACCTGCTGTGGTTTTGGAAACAGCTGCATCTCCTCATAGCCCAAAAAAATATCCTGGATTAAGTTTTTTTTTTTCAAAATGAGAAGTTATCATTTTTCGTGTTCAAGGTGTTAGGCTAACCCTTTTTTGGTAGGCTCTGAGGATTCGCCAATAAATCACCTCGCTCCAGACATCATATTACTGCAAGATGCAAACCCAAATATGCCCTAATATCGTTTATGGCCCAAATGAAGACATTACACGTGCAAAATCACGTCACATCCATAATTCAAAGAAATTACAATGCACACCCTCTCATGCAAGATGAAAGACTTTTAAAAAAGAACGGGTGTGGGATCTCATTTTGGAGAGGAAGGACCGCATCGTCGTTTGGCTCTGGTGCGCGCTGGAGGGGATCCCTATGAATCCAAAGAAATGATAAAAAAAGCAACTCAGGAAAAAAAGAAGCAAACTCATCCGAAGCGAGATTGACCATGATGCGATGGCGATGCCAGAACAACAGAGTTGAACTCTAGCCGTAGGGAGCGGCTGCTGCTGCCGCCGCAGCAGATCCAAACAAAGACCAAATGCCGCCCGTCATCATCATCGGAGTCATCGTCGTAGCTGAAGCCGTCCGCCGCGCCGTCATCGTCATCGTGTCGTTGTAGTCGATTCGTAGTCAGCCGAGTCGGGACGGGTTCTTTATTTTCTGTTATTTTTGTGTCGATGGATGCTCCAGGGAAGCACAAACCGTAATTACAGGCTGTGCTCCATGGAGGAGCGCGGTTTTTCTTGGTATTTTTTTTTGTTGTTGTTGATGTTGGTTGTATATTGTTTCCAAGAGTCGGTCTCGGTCGCGTTCAATGTTATTTCTGGCATTCGTCATGGTGGAACCGCGCACTTTTGTTGACGGCCAACCGACTCGACTCAAACGATACGATGCGACCGAGCGACGGACGCTACGGACGCACAAAGGCAATGGCCCGGTGATCTCTCTTGGGCTTTTATATGTATGCGGGGTTACTTTCCGAACCATTGACAGATCTTTGGATTTTGGATGCAAATCAATGGATTATAAAAAAATATATGTACCTATGCCTATGAGAAGGTAGGTAGGTAATCCACCATGGAGACTGGCGGCTGCGGCGGCAGTGGCAGTGACGGTGAACCGATGCTTGATGCCTCTGTTTACTCACCGATGATGATAGCCGATTGTGGAAATACATGTACGTTCTGTACAAATGCATGGCAGGAGATGATGATGAAGAAGAAGTCGACTCTGGGAATTGTTTCTCGCGGAATGATGAGAGCAGCAATATCTGACTTCCATGCATAACGGATGCAAATATTTTTTTAACAGACTTTTTTATTTTTCTCCGTCGCTCGTCGATTGCAAAGATATCAATCCAAGGTCTGGGTTTAGAAAAAAGTTGATATCCTGAATGCATATGGAGATTATAAGGGGTTTTTGAAGAATCACATCTATGAGGTCGACTGAATTCTTTCTTAAAATTAAAGTTAAGCTAAATTGTAAGTACGGCTGAGGAAAACCCACCAAATATTTTGGTGAAATATCGTTCAACTCGTCTTGTGTAGGGGTTTCAAATGAGAACTCTTATTTTGATAATCGAGTTTGACAGGAAAAATCAATTTTATCCAATGTCAAAATATGACAGCTTTAAAAGTGACAAACGCCTTATGTTACGTTAAGTTGTCACAATCTTCATATTTAAGAGACATTCGATTTAGATGAGGAATTACTTTTGCCTTTTCCCAAGCAAATCTCAAAAACATTTTGACAGTTCAACACTTTCAACTCATCTCCCGAGAAAAAAAAAAAGTTTGATAGTTCAACCAGAAGTGAATTGTGGATATTAACATAACGTAAGTATTTAGTAACGAAATGATGACTTCATATAGTTACAAATCGTAACAACCTTAACGAATTTTAAGAATAGTTAGAAAAAGAACAGACCTCAGCGGTCCTTTTGTAGTTTTAAATCAATTCAAGTGCAGAACGTTCCTTTTTCAAAATCATTTTGATGGTTCAACACTTTTAACACATCTCCCTAGAAAAACAAAAAAACTTTGACAGTTCAACCCGAAGTGAATTGTGGATATTAACATAACGTAAGTATTTAAAAACAAATTGATGACTTCATATTGTTACAAATCGTAACAATTTTAACGAATTTAAGAATAGTTAGGAAAAGAACAAACCTCAGTGGTCTTCTTGTAGTTTCAATTTCATTCAAGCGCAGAACGTTTCTTTTTCAAAATCATTTTGACACTTTCAACTCATCTCTCGAGTAATGAAATTTTTGACATTCGATTTAGATGAGGAATTACTTTTGCTTCTTTCAAGAAAATCAAAAACATTTTGACAGTTCAACACTTTCAATTCATCTCAGGCGCTGAACGTTCCTTTTTTTATTCGGACCGTTTTATGAATGCGTTGAGATAATCCGGAAAAAAACAACTGAGCAGACGAAATTATATGCTAACAACCAATTTTTGACAGGTTCCATATATACTGATTGTCAACTTTTTAATTTTCACAAGGAATGTCAAAATATAACAACTTAATAGAAATCAATTGGCCTGTTTATATATCAATGATTTCTGAGAATTTTCTAAAAGGGATTGACCTAGCAATCAAATTAACTATGCATTTCTTTTATCTTTTTTGAATTGTGCAATAGAGAATTCTTGAGAAATTGAATCATAAAAGTTCTGTTCTCAGGTTTGTGACACCAAATGTGAGAAATTTTCTTTATATTTCCGAGAATATGGAAATATAAACCAAACACCGTTTTTCTTGTAGCTGTCACTTTTGAAGCTGTCATCATCAAATATCAATTTAACATTACTAAAATCAAAAATAGAACGATTCAGCATTGGGCACTAGAATTGTGAACAATTTGCAGTTACAATTCGAATAACTAATGGCTAAAACACAAACACGCCTCAGCTTCGGCTTCGCCTGACGTTTACGAGTTCAGCCATAGGAATTCAATGCATACTATCACAAAGAAGCTTCGACCTCACGGTTCATTTGACAATCGTAAGGAAATAACGTAATGTTACGTAATGTGACTCCAAACGGAAGCTCTAGTTCATGGCTGAATCACAAACACGTTTCAGCTTCGGCTTCGTCTGCGTTACGGTGAATGACATTTCTATTATTTCATCCCTCGAAAGAGCAAATATTTTGATTGTTGACATTTCTTTACAGCTGTTGATCTGTCAGACAAAGCAAATGTTCAGAAAATTGAACTAGAGCATCCGTTTGGAGTCACATTACTTTACATTACGTTCTTTTCCTTACGATTATCAAACGGAACGTGAGGTCAAGGCTCCATTGTGATGGCATGCATTGAATTCATATGGCTGAACTCGCAAACGTCAGGCGAGCCGAACCTGAAGCGTGTTTCTGTTTCAGCCATCAAATATCATAATATTTGCTTAGTCTGACAGCTCAACAGCTGTAAAAAAGTCAACACACAAAATACATTTGCTTTGGAGGGATTCCCATTGGTTAATTTAGCTACTTCCGCGATAAATGTAATTTTTTCCATTTGACAATACATTTTTTTTTTTTTTGAGAAAAAATAACAGCTGCTAATGACAGAAGTGTCATTTTAGAAATGTCATATTTGAAGTGTTATTCAAAGCAACCTTGAAGCAGGCCAAACGTAATGCAGGCGAAGCCGAAGCTGAAGCGTGTTTGGGTTTCAGTCATAAAGCACTTTTGGTGTAACAACTTCATGGCTGAGGTTGGTAGTGATACTAGTGGGAAAATTTGATTTGTTGGGACATCTAGTGATTAGAAAAATAAAAACCACGCCCGTCGGTCAAAAATATTTTTCAATATCTATTAATATTGAACCCAAGTTTGTCGATCAATCCTGGATCTTCATAAATAAAGTTATTCTTCAATAAACGTCACAACGTATTTTGCATAAAGTCTTACGTCGTGGGGCCAAACTGGCAAAAGGTATTCCAGCGTCGATCAAAGCAACGTCGTATCTTCGCCGATCCTTAAGCATTATTCACATGAGCACGACCAACGACCAACGAATATTCGACGATTTTGACATTTCTTTCACGTGAGAGTTTTTAATTCGTCGCGAATAAAGTTTTACTTTAACCACCGAAACCAAAACAAGAATGATTTTTGTAGGATAAGTACGCGCGATTATTTTATTCATTGCGAGTGTGGATAATGTGGAACGTGAATAAAGTTTGACAGTTTTTTTCGCGACGAATAAATTAGTTTTCTTAAATTTATTAATTTACGATATTCAAAAGTAAAAGTATGCATCATAAATCAAATAGAAATATATTGCTATCGTTTCGTTAAGAATTTGTGTGGAAATAAGTCTTCAAACGTATATTAACTCACATTATGTAATTCATTCGCGTTCGTTGGTCGCGCTCATGTAAATGCTGCTTTAAAATCAAATCGCGACGATCATCAAAACAATCCGAATTTGTACCGAAAAAGCATCTACAGTTATGGGGCCCATTTTCACCTCGGAGGTTACTTCGTAGCCTTCACTGAGTAAGTATCGAAACGCATACCATTTACACAACCAGTTTTTAAAATTTCCATTCTTTTTTAAGTTTAGTTCCTTTTTCTATATGTATTTCAAAAGTCATTCGGCGTTTTTATTCTCTTCAAAAGATCAAAAAATATATATTTCCAATGCATTTTCAAAAAGAGAAAATTCTTGGTATCCCATTATTTTATCCAAACGGAGTTCCCACTTCATTTGCAATTAATTTCCAATTAAACCATTAGCCATAGTCCATGGTACATTTCACAAAGCTCATCGCTTTAGTTCAATAGAAACGCGCAGAGCCGCCGCTAAAATGCCACCACGAATCTATTCATGACGACGAACCATTTATTATAAAACAAACGTCAAACGTGAATCTGCAGCAAACAGCAATATACGTCTGTTGTGTTGTGTACTTTATAGGCAGATACTCGTCGGTAATATGTATTCTGACGGCTGTGGTTTTGGCCGCCAGAAATCGCTTTGATCTTTGCAATCCGTCAAATTGAATTTGTTACAGGCAATTATCAACGCACGGGCGCGTCAATTGATAGAAAGAAAAAAAGAGTCAAGAGTGAGAGAGCGGAACCGAATATATATAAAAACAAAAATATAATAACTTAAAACGAACCATCGAATCTAATCTTATCACGCATTGTCGTTGATGTATCTACCACCGCATTGTGGTTTACGTTCAGGTCCGGTATTCGTATATTTTTCTGTGACAGGGACAACAGTTAGTGGTAGCGGTGGCGCGGTGAAGGCGACGTGGCGGCATGCATCAGCATCGGCATTGAAACCGCACTGTCGGCTTTTAATTAACCTTGCCAAGTCGCATCATCATCTGCAACTAGAGTCTACGGCAGAAGCAGTAAAAACAACAACAAACCTTGCGTCGTCGTCGCCGTCATTCTCATCCGTGAGTCGGTCTTCCTTGCTGAAGCATCATTATCTGCATTATCCATCGGTGAGATGTTTCAACGCCGCGCGCCGTGCAGTAAAGACGAAGACGACAACGATGACTCTAGTCTCCGCCGCTGCCGAAAGGAACTTCTATTCCTATGGTTCCAAACAGATATCTCGGTGAATTTGATATAAAATCCATCGCTGCCGCGGCTGCTACCATCATCAACCAACCTCTCAAAGCCTTATAGGTATATTCAGCTTTACTAGCTGGAGGATTGGAGGAACTTAGTGCAGTGCATTGCTGTGAGGCTGTGGCTGACGGAAACCATACCGCTGACTGGCATGATGTGGAAAAAATTACCGCGGTCGGTCGAATCCCACCAAAGCAATTGACGTTCTTCAAGATAACACAAGTACCAAAGAGGTAAACAACAGTGGAATAAGGACACGACCAGCTGTGGCCAAAAAAGGCATTAAAACAATCTTTTTAACTGAGGGTTCAACCGAAAACTGAAAAAAGTAAGTAAAAAAAGTGGACACTAGGAAAGCAGAATAAATCCTGAGCTTCTTGTGCTCAGTCATAAGTATATATCAAGATGTCATTTTTTCAGTAGAAAAGAGTAAATTCAGCAACTTCAGAAACTTTAATCCCGCCATTCAACCAAGCCTTATGGCCGAACCACAAACACGCTTCGGCTTCGCCTGACGTTTACGAGTTCAGCCATAGGAATTCAATGCATGCTTGAAGCTTCAACCTCACGTTTCATTTGACAATCGTAAGGAAAAGAACTTAATGTGACTCCAAACGGAACTCAACAGCTGTCAAAAAGTCAACAAACAAAACACATTTGCTTTGGCAGGCTAAAATTAAACGAGATAGATTTAATTTGTTCGATTTCAAAACTCATATGGCTGAATCACAAACACGCTTCAGCTTCGTCTGCATTACGTTGGGCCTGCTTCGAGGTTGCTTTGAATGACATTTCTATTATTTCATCCCTCCAAAGAGCAAATATTTTGTTTGTTAACATTTTTTTACAGCTGTCAGACAAAGCAAATGTTCAGATAATTGAACTAGAGCTTCCGTTTGGAGTCACATTACGTTCTTTTCCTTACGATTGTCAAACGAAAGGTGAGGTGGAAGCTCCATTGAGATACCATGCATTGAATTTCTATGGCTGAACTCGTAAACGTGATAGAAGTGCCATTTTAGAAGTGTCATATTGGAAGTGTCATGTAGACGAAGCTGAAGAGTGTTTGTGTTTTAGCCATTACTGTCACTTATTTAACCTTCAAGCGAAGGGTATATATTTTTGTCCAAGTAAATTGACTTTGTTTTTTACTGTATGATACTTTGAGTCAAAGTGGTCGACATTCTCCTATGTGGCATTATAATGATAGACTCCTCTCTACCGCTATTGCAGACAGCTGCTGCTACATCTTCGAATTCGAATGCCGTATTATATTCTCTTCATTTCTTATACTCTGGGCTCTGCCTAGTCCTGGTGGTGGTAACTACTTATCTGCGGTATTTCTTAGCGATTTCCTCGATCTTTAATCATGGGTGCTTGATATCTGAAATGTCAATTCGATAAGACTTTGTTTTTGTAGAGTTACGAGTATTTCATTGACAATTCTACCTATGTGTTTATAAGTGTGTGCAAAATAAAGGATGTTTTATGTTTTCTGGGTCGGGAACAAATTAAACGTCACTTGAATGTTTTTTTACTTAATGACATTTACAAAATGTTCCTAGGAGCCTACAAGCACGACTACCTACTTAATTTACAAAGAGGAGACTTCATTCTTATTTGCTTTTTTGAACTACTCGCTGCGAAAAAACTAAGCAGTAGAACAGCAGGCTGAAATATTTGAAGTTTGAGTAGCTCACTGACAGTTACTCGCTCGTGTACACTTCGTCCTTCTTTTATAGCTTGTTTAGCACCAATTAGAGCAGCGTAGGTTATTGTTATCGATTAATCGCTCGTGTGCTTCCTATGACAAGCACTCAGTTAAGATTTGAAGTTGAAAGTTAACATCAACAGCTAAGAGAATGTTTGAGTAACTCGCTGACAGTTACTCGCTCGTGTTGCCTCGCTACTTTTTTATAGCTTGTTCAGCACCAAGTAGAGCAGTAAGGGTTATCGTTATCGATTAATCGCTCGTGTGCTCTCTACGACAGATTTTTGAATTTGACAGTTAACCATCAACAGCTAAGATAGTGTTCACATCAGACTCTTTTGACGCGAATTTTGTTACTTTTAATAATAAATTGTACCTATTTCAAACTTAAATAGGTAAAAACAGACAGAAATTAGTTGCAGAAGTGAGATAAAATGATGAAATGTCAAAATAGGTAATTTCAAAGAAACCCAATGTGAACTCCGCCTAATGACAGCTTATTTTTATATTTTTGTACAAATCATAATAAGAGTTCCAAAATAATTTATTTGGATCACAATTTATCATAAGACCATATGAAACTCATTCAAAACTCGTCACACCTTTCTAAATTATCTACGGAAACAATTATGTCAGTTTATTACTATACACGAAATCTTCACATTTTTCAAAAAAATTTATACTTGAGGGCCATAGCAATAAAATCTTCCCATAAATTAATAAAATTTAGTCTTCTGAGATTGTTATTCCCTGGTGTTTGTTGTATTTTTTTAAAGAAAAAAAAGAAAAACAACAACAAAAAGTAGAACGAATCAAAATTCAACCGAAACTAATATCGCTTTGAAATGAACGGATATCAATTTCTTCGATTATGCATGCTTCTTCAGTTTATCCAGCCGATACCATAATGCTGAAGCTGATTCTTTAATACAACGAAATTCAACGATTCCATTGGAAAACAATAAAAATAAAAGTATGTAGGTTTGTTGAAACGGAAGCCAAGCCTTCAGTTAGCCCAACATTAGTATATTAGCATCAAGATCAGGTAAGCCATGGCAATACGGGGGAAGAACCAAAATTACAATGATATGAATTCGGAAAATATATATAAAAGAAATGCCTACATCCAAATGGACGTATTTTATATAGAAAATAACAAAATCGCAAAAGATAATAACAACAAGTGCAAACGTTTTATTGAGACTTATTCGCTGGCAGCAGTGCCACAAAAGGTAAGAGGGCTTTGCAGGGCTGGAATTAAACCTTTCCTATACTGTGTGCATATATTTTGGTTATAAAAAGTACCAATAGGGAGATATATCTATCCGTTTGCTTATAAACGTCAAAACAATCTGTTTCCCAAAATGCTATCTGTCAATTTGTTTGACAGATTGGTAAAACTCTCTAAAACTAAAATCCAACTAACTTTAACTGTTTACACAGAAACCGATCCTAAATCAAACAGAACTTAAATATCCTACAAGAGGGTGTTTGCATTGACGTTTCATAATTATATTCTCTTTTTAATTGATATTTAAAAAGAGATATGAAAGTGGAGCTAGCGATGGAATGGTGACAGTTCTATAGTACACATTGTCAAATTTCGTTGGCATTTGACAATAAGTTAAGATCCAAATATCAATTTTTTTAATTGGTAACAGTAAAATGTCAATGCAAACATTTTATTGACACTTATTCGCTGGCAGCATTGCCACAAAACAGAAATTGACCTAATGTAAACTGTTAATACAGAAACGGTTCTCAATTTAAACAGAACTTAAATATCTTATAAGGGGTGTTTACATTGACGTTTCATATATATATTCTTTTTCTAATTGATGTTTAAAAAGAGATAAAAAAGTGGAGCATAATTTTTTTTGTTATTCTGTATGGTTCCAGATAAATAGTGACATTTCAAAATGTGTCATCTCAAAACTGTACAATGTTAACACCTTCCATAGTAAACATTGTCAAATTTCGTCGGCATTTGACAGAAAATTAAGATCCAAATGTCAATTTTTGTCATTGGTAACATTTAAATGTCAATGCTGGATGACTCTTCCAATGACATGGGTGACACTTTATTTGACATTTTGGAGCCTGTATGTAAAATTAATTTTAAACATTGGTTAGTGCGATCCTGGGACTTCTCAATTTGGCAAGGACCGACTCATTAGGATTCACCTTTAGAAAGAAGAAAAAAATCGAATCATGCTGCCGCCAATAATTGATGCTGCCTTGACTGCTGCTGTATATGTATCTTCAAACATTGTTGCGCTGTTGGATTTTTGTTCTTTTGAGCTGTCGGCCGGTTGGCTCGGTGGCGATATGTTCATGTTGGCGATGAGGACAAGGATGATGATAGAAGTGATGTGGATGCTGCTTTGCTATGGGGTAATCTTTTGATGGGTTTCATTGAATTTCTATATATTTTTAAAAAGTTTTTTTTTTCTAAAACTGGTTTTAAACTTGAGTTTTTTAAAGATATGTTTTGAATACTGGATTATATAAAAGTCCAAATGATTAGGTGGACTTTGGAAATTCTTTTAATACTTCAGCAAATCTATAATGAAACTTAAAAATGACTTCGCTGTTAAAAGGATCTCAGGGCCCCTTATGTGGGATATTCATGAAAACAAACGTATAATGGTTTTATGTCTTCGATAACTTCTATATTTAAGGCCTCGAATAGATTTGGGATTATTGGTATAGGCCTTATCTTTTACGGCCCTTCACTCCAACAAAGTTCTAAAGGTGTTAAATCACAAGATTTTTGGTGCCAATTGTATTTACCTTGGTATATCATGGGCATAGCTGCATTTTTAGCAATGACGTAGTCAAATGTCAAAATATGACAACTTTCAAAGTGACAGCTGCCCAAATAGCAGGTTATTCAACATGAAGCTTCTTGAGGTAAAATATATTTTAAATTAACCTTTATTATAGTTTTCCAGATCGTCAGTGATTTTAAGACACTTCACTGGTGGGATATTCGCAATGAAATGAAATAAGATGGTCTTAAAAAAAATGTAAACCCTTTCAAGGTTTAAAAATGAGATCTTTTTAACTGAAACTACCGAGTTTTTTAAATGATATTAAGAACTTTTTAACTATTCCAGAGATAAGCCTGAATATATCTTTTTCCCAAATTGTAATAAAATAAAACTAAAAAGCAACTCTTGCTGCAAAAACGCATTGTCAAGGGCAAATTTTGTGGGATATTTAAAAAGTTTAGGGTATTTTAGATTGTATCGTTTACTTGAAAATATTAAAGAATATAAAGTCTCTGAGTACTGAAGATATTTTTAAACCAATTACCCACTGCCAGACGTAAAAATTGTGTGGTTTTTTGCGAATATCCCACATTTTAAAATATAAGCAAATCAGATTAAGAAAATGAACTTGGCAAGGGGATTAAGTACACAAAATCCAAGGACCAATTTGAGTTGAATAGTAAATGGATGGCTTCCAAGAGTATATCATCTGATACCGTTACCAAAGTCATTTAACCGTTTGTGACTTAAGGGCCTTGCACATGAGAGTGAACAACGAATGGACAATTTAGAAGTAACGAATTGCAGTGTGGTTGCTACGAACTGTCAAACTCTATTCGCGTTCCACATGCCAACCACACTTCAACGAATAAATTGTTTGCGCTCAATATAACCTTAAAATTATACCACTCTTGTTTTGTTTGTTGAAAAGCGTAATTATAAATTGACAATTCATGTGAAAGAAAAGTCAAAATAGCGAACTTCCACAGTTCGCAGTTTGCAGTTCGTGGCTCATGTGCAGGATGCTTTAGGAAACTCTGGTTTTCCTTGAAATAGGTAGGTAGAAATGGCGATCTCAAGGCAACCTAGCCTGAGATCCAATTAGCGCAGTAGTGCGCCGTTTTGATACCAAAAACTCATTTGACCTGTGATAGAAAGGGAAAGATTTATAGAGAAGCTTCCTAGCGATTATGTTAGAGCTATTTTGTCGCATTAAGAAAAAAGATTAGGTCCCTAATTTTTTTTCTCAGATAGCTTATCAAGTTCGTGAAAGAATGCTTTTCCAAAGTATTTCATTCTAGTGTTTGCCAAGGCAAGACATTTGTAGAGGAAATGGATTATCGTTTCACTACAACTACTACTACAACTACCGGTACAAACCGCAACAATCCTGGCTATGTCTTGCCTTGGCCTGCATAGAAGATCTTTTGTATGGGTTTCATTATAGGTGGGCCATATCTTCCTAGATATAATGCAGTTGGGTAAATTGCTCCACTTTCGGTTCGTTTCAGTTTGGTAGATAGAAAAGATTTTACCCTTCATAGCACCAAGAGGAATATTAACCATTACCGCAAGTGAGCTATGAAGGGCCGATCCTTGCCTGGCTAGCTCGTCAGCCCGTTCATTTCCCACTATACCACTATGGCCCGGAACCCAGATCATTGTGACACCGAGGTTAATATTCAGGCTCGCAAGCTGCTTGCGACATTGCTGGACCAATTTAAATGAGGATGTGGCCGAGTTAATGGCTTTGACAGCTGTCTGACTGTCTGTAAAGATAGCCGCATTTCGGTTTTGGTTTGGGCTTTGATTAAGTATCTTACATGCCTCCCTTATTGCCCACAGTTCAGCCTGAAAAACGCTAGCAAAGTCAGGAAGAGTAAAGGATTTATCTACATTTAGGGACTCAGAAAAGATTCCAGAACCAACTCCGCACTCCATCTTTGAGCCATCAGTAAAGATGGTTGTGTCGAAACCTATCGACTAAGGATCAAAGTAAGAGTGCAGTAGTCAGTGTCTACCGAGATAATATCTGAGGGAATGAATTTCGTTGCGTTGCTGTGACCATAAAGTTTTTACAACCAGCTGTTCGATTCCTTCAGCCTAATAGCGCTGCAGGAAACTATGTATTTAATAAAAAGGTCGATTGGTAGAAGATCCAAAATAACGTTAAAGGCTTCTGTTGGGCATGGCCATTGTCGTGCCCACGTAAGCTGTTTTCTAAACCTTATTTAGCTTATCAATATTATAGGCTTTGCTAAGAGCAGGCCACCACACAATCGAACCATATGTTAAGATTGGGCTTACTACGGCTGTGTACGTCCATAAAATCATCTTCGACTGAAGTCCCCACTTTTTGCCAAAAGTTTTGCTGTAGGCGTAGAAGGCAACACAGGCCTTCTTAACCCGTACTTCAATATTTAGTTTCAAGTTTAGTTTAGGGTCGAGTATAACCACCCAAATATTTTGCACTGGAAGACGATGATACGATTTGACCGTTGAGTCGAGGTAGCGTGAAGGGCGGTACTTTAGTTTAGGTGGTAAAGAGCAACGGTTCAGTTTTACTTTGGTTAACTCCTAGTCCACAACTCGTGGTATATGGTTATTAAGAATGTAGATTTACCCTTAGGATAAGCATGCTGAGAGCTATCGAGAGGTCGTCCACTAGGATTTCTCTAATATGGTAATCAAGAATGGGCTCCAAGGTTTTAAGCACAAAAGATGTTAAGCTTATTGGTCTGAAATATTTTGCGGATTCGTGACCTTGCCTACCCACTTTCGGGATAAAAAGTACTTTGACCTGTCTCCACGACATGGGCACATGAGAAAACAGTATTGATGGCCCACAAAATATTTTCTCTGGTTATAACGGAATTGACTTGCTCCACATGAGCTACGTTTAGCTCTGTGGTTTCAAGCGGTTCGGGGTAATCATTCTCGCAACCCGGAAGGTAGGTCTTCACCAGTAGCTCAAGAGATTCGGCTGGAGAGGCTGTCCAGGTTCCATCAGGCTTTTTTAGAAATGAAGGATTACAATGTTCCTTTGATAAAACTTTGCTGAGCCTTGTCTTTTGGCTGATGACAGGTCTTGCTTGTTAATTTTAAGAGAGTCTTTATACGGTTGGTAAAACTTATGTTTGTGGCAGATATTGAAAATTGTCCTCGTCATTTTCCTAAGACTGGACAGTTCTTCATTCCACCAAGAAGGAAGGGTTTTGCGGCTATATTTAACTGGGCAAGAGACGTAAGAGTCGTATTGGTTGTCTTGGAGGCCTTTCACCTTGAGGCCGTTTATCCAAGGTTCTTGGATAATGCTAATGTCGAAGTTTTCCCCCCTAAGGAAAACTCTCAGATTATCTGAAGCACATTTAGAGTGCTTCAGATTAATCTGGATGACCTTCAGCGCGTCTTTTAGTTATTTTTAGCTGCAGAGCTGGGGCCCGGCAACTCGCTGGGGACCTCTACTCCGCTAACAACATCGTCAACCTCGATGTTGTCATCAGCTTTGTCGGTGTCTGTTCGCCGATTCTGCAGAATTTTAATTTTGGCATTCCTTATGCCGAAACTAAGTCTGTACTCGGCCTTTTCGAGAGCCCCTAGACTTTCCTCGCTAATTCTCAGAAGGTCTTCTGTGGTTCTTTTGCCTGAACTACAGTCCAATCGTGTATGGAAACCAACGGATTTCGCCTCTGAAGACCGCGGATCAGATCCTGTCCGCTTATCTTTATGCTCATGAGCGGCAACCAAATGCGAGCCTACGGTTATCTGGGATGTCCTTAGCTGGGATAAGCTTGAGCTTCAAGCCCTCCCAGTCATTGCTTACCTTAGCAATGATTTCACTAAGAAAATCCCTAGAAAACCTGTCAGCACACTTAATTAACCTATGCCCCGTGAGCATCTCGCCAGAGTCAAAACTAGGGTAGGGGCGTTCACTGTTTGTTATAGTGTATGAAAACACCATCTCAGAGAGCTTGCCCTGGATAGAGTTCCACACGTTCAGCAGACCTTTGCTGTTTGTGGATAGCTCATCCACAACTGCTACGTGGAGTTCATCCCTGACGACTTCACGAAGAGTAAGCAGTTGCGCTGCTCCAGAAGATGGTGCTTTCACTGGCTTAGTCCGGTCATCAAGCTTGCTCTTTTTCTGAGACGGGCAGATCTCCACCTGAGATCTGTTTCGCTTAACGGCCTTTTCTCGGCTGGCCAGAAGGTTGTTCTATTCATCAACTGGAAATATTAGTTTTTAGGATTTTAGTTAAAAATTCTTTTTTTCATTTGCGGTTTATTGAGTCGTAACTGAAACTTTCTAAAATTTTAAATTTCAAGAGATTTTCTTTCAGTCTTCAAGAATTAAGGCTGTTATTAGTTAACCTGTATCATTTTACTCGCTGTTATTACAACTTACTGGAATGGCATACGTAAAATGTAACATATACGGCTTCCTTTTAGACGTCACTGGTGCATTGCAAATATGCTTGTGATCCTTTTTTTATATCTCCAATAGCTTTAGCCCAGCAGCAGCCAGCTCCCATCATCATGGCCACGGCCAAGAACACGGCTGGCATGCATTGTAGAAGCCGCATTCTCTGCCATCTTCACTGTTTCAATCAATTCTTGAGTCGGTCGGTCGAACGTCGTTGGTCGTCACGTCGTCCCAGTCGTCGGCAAACCTTTTGGTATCGGATGCGGGATCGTCTCTTATGTACTTTTTTTGTTTTTGTTGTTGTTTTAATCTTTGAAAAACCTTCGTCTTTCAATTCCATGGGTAAATTTTGTTTTATTTTGTATCTTTTTGCCAACGTTATTTTGTTTTGTTGTTGAAACGATATGCGCACATATGGGCAATTACGGATTCATCGAAAAAGAATCCTGAATTACGCTTATCTCGGAGCTGGAAAAAATTGATTCTTCGCAGTGATCCGACTTGGAGTTGAAGTTGGAGTGAGCGGATGGACGACCAAGACTATACGATACGATACCAGTGCTGATGCTGATGATGATGATGATGACGACGACCGACGACGGCTGGCGATCTGTGTGGATGTTGATGGGGATCTCGCTTGCTTCGCTGCTGTGGCTGTGGCATGGCAATGGCGGCAATCTTTTTACATTTCCAACATTGAAAACTAACAAAAAAAAAACAAAATCATTGAGATGAACCTTTGCTTTGGCGAGAAGATGGATTGATGTGGGATGTGGAATGGTTGCGGATGAGTTTTTGTAAGTTTCATGGGATATTATTATTTTGTTCATGTTTTTTATTTGTATTTTTCTTTAATTTAGTTTTTTTTTTCTTCAGATTGTCGTAAAAAATATGGAGAGGGAGACCCTGATGTGCGGGCTCAAACGCTTTGTTGTTGAAATGTTAAATTCATTGGTAAAATACTATTATGCAAAAATGGGCTTTAATGGGGATTTAGGTTAGGTTGAATAGGTATTCCCATGACAGGGAGTTGATATTCAAATGTTAAAATAATGGTGTCCAGAAGAAACATTTTGTAATAGGTATCAACGTAAACATAAAAAGAAAGATGCTTTTTATAGAAATAAAACAAAACAACTTATGAAGAATTGTAATTTAAGAAGTATATTGATTTATATTTCTCTAAAAATAACTTTAAAAATGTCAAAGTGAAATTGACAGCTCATATTTTTGCTCTCAGCAATAGCTGCGCCAAGCACTATTTACATGAGCACGACCAACGAATGAACTATTCGTCGATTTTGACATTTCACTCACATGAGAGTTTTTAATTCGTAACAAATGATGTTTGACTTTGACAGCAGCCGAAACCAAAACGAGAGTGATTTTTTAAGGTTAAGTTTGACAGTTCGTATCAACTACAATTTTATTTTTTTACAATTAAATTAGTTTTCTTAAATTTTTTAATATAAGATATTGAAAAGTAAAAGTATGCGTCATAAATCAAAAAGAAACTATATTGCTATCATTTTGTTTAGAATTTGTGCGGAAACATGTTTTCAAACGTATGTAAACTCACATTATGTAATTCATTAGCGTTTGTTGGTCGCACTCATGTGAATACTGCTTTATATCTCATGTTTGAAACGTTAGCTATCTCGGATTGAACAATGCTAAAATCGCGTTCTACGTTTCCACACAAAATTTTACAACTTACAAGTGTTGCAAGAACCCAACAGTGGAACTTGTATCAAGCAAATCGAACATATCTAAATTCGGGAACCACGCGATGTCACGAAAAAGCCGCAATAAACGAATTATTTGCATGTGGAATTTCAGTTGCATTCTTCCCTCCATGAATTTCTACAAGTGCTCATCTTTATACTCACGAGCCCATTTTTATTCGTGAATGTGAAATGCTTTGCTAAACTTTTTGTTCTCTTTTTATTCTAATAATCAATACTTAGTTAATTTTCAATATTTGTAAGCAATTTGCACATAAACTAAATTTTTACCAAGTTTTAGTATTGTTTTTTTTAGGTTTTTATGTTTTGTAAAAAATACTGTCCATTGGATTTTTCTCAAAATCTTACCGAATGCTGAAAACAATACTTCTCATAAGTTAAAATTAGTTGAAAGCCATAATCTCAAATTTTTGGAAAAGATATTTGAATTGAAATTCAATTTTTACCAACTTTGAGTAATGTCATTTAAAGTTTTTTATAAAAAAAAACTGTCAATTGGAATTTTCGCAAAATCTTACCAGATATTAAAAACGTTATTTATGGTTGCACAAAATTGTTTTGGAAATAAAATCATTTTGTGTTCGTAAAATTTTTGAGATGAAATTTTTCTCAGTTTTTTAATTTATAAAAAAAACCATTAATTGGATTTTTATCAAAAAATAAACTTGTTTGAAATCACATTACAATATACTTTCTAAAATTTAATTTAAGTCTCTAGCGTTTTTGGTTTATCAGATATTTAGGTTTAACCAAAATGTTCAATTTTTTTTCAAACTGCTATGTTAAAATAACCACCCACACAATTTTCTTGAGAGCCCTTTTTGTATCTGCTTTATTATCTGTATAACAAAATTTATTTGCAATCGATATCTCATCTGGTTCTTGAGCTATGGACGACGAAAAAAACGTCACGAACGTACGGACTTACGAACGTCAGACATCTTTCTAAAAATCTTTTATTTCGACTCTAGGGACCTTAAAACGTCGAGAAATGTCAACATTTGTAATTCCACAAATCGGACCCATTACAATAACTTCCGATCTTCGGCCATATAAGGGCCATGTAGCAAATAACCTTCACTCTGGGGTGAAGTCGACTGCTTTAAAACAGTCGTTTCCACGGCCCTGGCATGCGTATAATTGCCTTGGTTAGACTACCTATTAGACCGCTGGTATAAGTCCTGAGGAGAATCGGCGAATTCCCCGCTCCTGCTATTGAAGACTTTTTGAAATTCCGAATGTAGAGGGAGAAGTTACATTGCCACATTTGACAACAAAGTTTCTACTGCTAAGCATATAATATAGCATATACAATAATGGTTAGTTAATGCCAAGTCTGCTCAGGTTTAGATAAAGACCCTCTAGCCATAAGGTGTCGAAAGCCTTTTCACAAAATTTGAAATCAATATATTAACAACAACCTTAAGGCCCAACTATGATAGACTTAACCGAGCTTAAGCCAGCTTAAGGGAACGAACCAATACGCAGCCTTATATGTCACTAACTATAATAGACGTTCTGCTCCGTTTCGTTAAATTTCGCTAAACTTCGCGCAATTACGCAAGAGCCATTTAAATAGCTCGAGCTTAAGCAAATGTCAAATATGCTTAAGTTATTTGAATCCATTATGGTTATTTTTTGTTTTGACGATACTTTCTGAGAACTTTTCGTTCGGTTTTGACATTACCTTACTTTCGGTTAAGTCTATTATAGTTATGACATTAGTTTAATTCCATGTTACAGGTCTGTTCGTATTGTGCAGCTAACCATTCAGGGGCCAGTTTAAGTCTCATTCGTTTTTGACAGGAGGTTGTTTTTGACATTTCGTTTATAGCGATGTGGAGAAAAAATGTCGTGATTGAAATCCATTGGAATTTTTTTTCTGGCAGAAACCTGTCATTGGAATTGTATAAAATAAAACAAATAAATCAGTAAAACATTTTTTTCATATTTTGAGAAAATGGAATCAGCTGTTCAGAAAAAAAAACTTTTTTTTTGTAAAAATTAATTGTGAAATTAAACATATTTTTCTCTATAAAAAATATTTCTAGAGTTTCCAAACAATGAAATTGTGACAGCTGCTGTAATATAATTTTTAAACCACATTCAAAATTAAGTCAAATGTCAAAGGTAAAGTTCACAGAAATAAAATTGTATGTTATTTGTTTCCCAAAACTCGGTTCATCTTCAGATTTAAAATCTATAAAAATTTAATTTAGAATTTCAAAAATTTAATCTGCATTGCAATATGTATTTCATGAATTTCTTATTCCAATTCCGAATTTAATTATTAATACTTCATTGTTGTTGTTTTTTTTAAATGCAAATCAGCGAATGTAAATATTTAAAATTATCTTTCGGTATCCCTTTCCATGCCATATCGGTTTAGTTTCTCTTTAATTAAGTTCTCTTAAAAAAATTCTCAATCGAAGTTTCTCTCTGACTTTGTTAACATTGCCAACCTAAAATTTTTGTATAAAATACAAATTGAATTAAAAAAGTTTATGAATAGTACTTAAGAATGTCTTTTTATTAACTTTAGATTTTCAGTGCTTGAATTCTTAATTCCCATGAAAAGATCTATTTATGTTCACTTCTCAAGAAGAGTTATTGTTATTTGTCCGATTTGTTGATTTGAACATTTTTTCAACCAAAACGTTTTAGTTACGAACCAATAAAGCAGCGGCTGAAATTAAATTTCCTATTATAATGGGTTATCCATTTTGCAGTTTCAAAAGTATAGGTTTTGAATTCGACATTTTTTAAACTGTTAAACTATGTTGTTAAACCAATTTTTTCAGTTGAAAGTCTAACATTTACGAAACTATCACACAACGCATAAAAATTCTTAAAACCACGAAAATGGTCGCTGCTGTAAGTGAAAGTGTTGCCGAAGCCCCGAATATGTCGATTCCTCGTCGATCTCAGGAATTAGGATTATCTTTCGTAATATTATGCCATATTTTGCATTTGGACCTGCACCTACATCTATATAAAGTCAAGCTCACACAACAACTGAATCTACTGAACATTCACAACATCGTAGATACGTCGAATGGGTGCACTTGAGCAACAGGTGGTGGACGGCGATTTTTCAAACAAAATTTTCATCAGCCACAAATCACATTTCTCATTTGGATGGTAAGTTAATAAATATTTTTTTTGTATTTGGGGTTCTGAGAATCCTCAAGTAATTAAAGAGAGGCCATTCCATCCACAAAAAGGCACTTTTTGGTGCGCTATTTGGTTCTTACCGGAGGTGTGATTGGACCTTACTTCTTCGAAAACGACGACGGAACGACTGTCACTGTCAATGCGGGGCGTTATGGTCATATGATAACTGACTTCTTTTTAATACGTAGGCATAGTCACGTACGCTACTCATAAGACGGTGACGGCACGGTCGCCGTGTATTGGACACTTGGAACTTGCGAACTTAAAAACCAACTTTTGACAAGTTATTGCTGCGATACCGCCCCATACGTGTCAAAAAGTAATCAAAAATCACCTCAAAAGAATTGAGGCTTGCAACAATTCAGGTGGTGGTCATTTAAATGATGTTGTGTTTCATACTTAATGTTAAGAACAATTCAATTCGCAACGTTTTTAAAAAAACACAAAAATCTACAAAAACAACCCAAAACTATTAGAAAATAGTTAATGATTTAAGTATTTGGAGAACAAAGTAATTATGTATTCTGAAAGTTTTCGAAAAATTGACGAACTGACCTATCAATCTTTTTAATATAAAATTAAAAAAGAGGCTGTAATGTGACAGACATTGATAACTTCGTGTTTTGTTAAAAAAGAAGTTGAATGATTCTAAAAATTTTAAAACTGCAAACAACATTTTGCATATGATGAAACAGTTTAATTTCAAAATCAATTTTTGTTAACCAGATTTTTAGTCGTCAACCAATTTTAACCAATTTCAGTAGCATTGGCGTTGATGCTCAAATAGTAGACATGTGCATTCAAGAGGACACAAGCGTCCACAGGTTTTACTCAAAACCACCTCTGTCTATCAACTCCCACTCTCACCTCCAGTGAAAAGATTCGAATTCTGCTGTCAGGTTGAATGGATCAGCAGCAGGAAGAAAGAATGCCCGATGAATAGGACCTCAGTATTGTTTGACGGATCCTGAATAAAGGACACCCTCTAAACTGCACCAACTATAGAGGAATCGGTCTACTTAACACCGCCTATAAAATCTTCTCTGCCGTAATATGTGAACATCTAAAGCCCATCGTCAACAACCTGATAGGTCCTTATCAGTTTGGTTTTAGACCATGAAAGTTCACAGTTGATCAAATATTCACATTACGGCAGATCCTGGAAAAACCCCAAGAACACCAAATCGACACCCACCATCTTTTTATCGACTTCTATGCCGCACATGAGAGCATCTACAGGAACGAGCTGTATAGAACCATGTCTAGTCTTGGCATCCCTGCCAAACTCGTACGTTTGTGCAGGATGACCATTTAGAATTCACGCTGATCCAAAAAGGTTGGAAACAACCTAACAGACCCTGTCGATGTCAAAAAAGGTTTTAGGCAAGGTGATGCGCTGTCAAGTGATTTTTTTAACTCGTGCTTGAAAGAATAGTGCAGAGCTCACACGTCAACAATAGAGGCACTATCTTTCAAAAGTCTGTCCAATTACTAGCATATGCTGATGACATTGACTTAATCGGAAGAACTCAATGTGATGTCAATGGGGCTCTAGTGAGTATTGAGGCAGAGGAGGCAAATATGGATTTAACGGTTAATGAGGGCAAAACAAAGTACATGCTGTCGTCAAGAAAGGACCTACAACACCGACGGTTTGGTCAAAACGTCACCATCGACAGACGTAACTTTAAGGTAGTCAAGGACTTCGTCTTCCTAGGCTCCGCTGTAAACGCAGAAAACAACACCAGCGCTGAGATCAAACGCAGATTAACTCTTGCTAACCGCTATTTCTTTGGGCTAAGAAAGCAATAGAGTGGTAAAGTAATCACTCAAGGGACCAAAGTGTAGCTATATAAGACCCTTATCATCCACGTCTTCTTATACGGTGCAGAAGCTTGGACTATAACAAAAGCGGATGATAGCACCTTGGTCTACGGTCCCGTATGCATCGAAGGAGAGTGAAGAAGAAGACGGAACAACTAGCTGTACGGGCTGTAAAGCCACGTAGGCTTAGCCGGAAGAGTAAAAGTCTAACGACTAAGATGGCTGCGTCACGTAGGAAAATCTTCGAATCCACACCCACAGGACAGCGCAGTAGAGGAAGATGGCAGATCAGGTGGCGCGCACAAGTGGAAAGTGACCTTCCAACTTGGAGCGCGAAACTAGATACATTTAGCTAGGCACCGAGGTAGATGAAGAAGTTTGTTGGGTGACGCCCTAGTTCACACAGGACTGTAGCGCCACCTTAAGTAAATAAGTAGCATTGGGGCACTATTTTTTGTAGATTTTAATTTTGTATGAAAAAATTGACAGTTTTATTTCTATGGCAAATTTACTAAATGGCGAAAACAATGTTTTCGGTGAGATAAAATAAGTTTGAAGTCAATATTTTTAATTTTTGAAATGATATTTGAGTCGAAAATCAATTTTTACCAACTTATGTTGATTTTTTGTAATTTTTTTTTTCTTAACATACTGTCATTCCGATTTTTTTCAAAATTTTACAGAACGTTGGCAACAATATATTTTAAAAGATAAAATAGGTTTGAAGCCAATATCTAAAATTTTTGAAAAGATTTTTGAATCGAAAATCAATTTATACGAACTTTTAGTACTGTGTTTTTTAGGTTTTTCTCTTTTTGTAAGAAACCTGTCAATTCTATTTTTCCCAAAATTTTACAGAATGTTGACAACCGTATTTCTTATGAGATAAAATTAGTTTGAAGCCATTATCTCAAATTTTTGAAAAGATATTTTAGTCGAAAATTAATATATATCATATCATAATATGAAATTTAATTCAATTCTCTAGAGTAATTGGTTCGAGAGATATTTAGGGTTAACCAAAATGTTCACTTTTTAACTTCCCATAGGAAGTTATTGTAATGGGCCCGATTTGCCAAATTGAAAATTTTGACATTTCTCGACGTTTCAAGGTCCCTAGAGTCGAAGTAAAAGATTTTTAGAAAGATGTCTGTGCATGCGTGTGTACGTACGTTCGTACTTCCGTACGTCCGTACGTTCGCGACGTTTTTTTCGTTGTCCATAGCTCATTTCAAATAAATTTCGTTATACAGATAATAAGGCAGAAAGATGCAGAAAGGGCTCTCAAGAAAATTGCGTCGGTGGTTTTTTTACCATAGCAGTTTGAAAAAAAGGTACAAATTTTGGTTAACCCTATATAACTTACGAACCAAAAACGCTAGAGACTTGAATTAAATTTAATATAATATATTGTAACGTGATACTAAACAGGTATATTTTTGAAAAAAATCAATATAACGGTCTTTTTTTGTATAAATCAATAAAACTGAAAAAAAATTTGTCACCTCCAAAATTTTATGACTGAAATATGAATTTCATCTCCAAAACAATTTTGTGCAACGAAAAATAATGTTTTTGACATCTGATAAAATTTTGAGAAAAATCGAATTGACAGTTTTTTTTATAAAAAATAAAAATCTAAAAAAAACATTACTCAAAGTTGGTAAAAATTGAACATCGATTCCAATATCTTTTCAAAAACTTGAAATTTAGGCTTAAAACTTATTTTATCTTATAAGAAATATTGTTTTCAACATTCTGAAAAATGATGAGAAAAATCGAATTGACAGTTTTTTTTACAAAAAATAAAAATTAAAATTAATAAAAGTTGGTAAAAATTGATTTTCGACTCAAATATCTTTTCGAAACTTTGAGATGTTGGCTTTAATTTACTTTTATCTTTCAAAAAATATTGTTGTCAACATTCATTAAAATTTTGAAAAAAATCGAATTGACATTTTTTTTACAAAAAATAGAACTCTAAAAAAAACAATACTTAAACTTGGTAAAAATTTACTTTTGACTCAAATAGCTTTTCAAAAATTAAAAATATTGGCTTCAAACTTATTTTATTTCACAGAAAATATTGTTTTCGATATTTAGTAATTTTTATATAAAAATAAAATCTACAAAAAATAGTACGCGAATTTGGTAAAAATTGATACGAGTACATATATACAAACTTTTAAGCAAGACTAATCGACAGGCGGGATGGAAAGTTATCAGTGTGGGCCGCATCCTAGCCTCTTTTTTCAAATTGCTATGTTAAAAACCACCTACGTAATTTTCTTGAAAGCCCTTTCTGTATTTTTCTGGATTATTATCTGTAAAATACAATTTATTTGAAGTCGGTAGCTCTACTGGTTCTTGAGCTTTGGACGAATAAAAAACGTCAAGAACGTACGGTCGTACAGAAGTACGGACGTACGACCGTACAAACACACGCACGCATAGTCTTCTCTCCAAGGATCTTGTATTTCGACTCTAGGAGCTTGAAACGTCGAGAAATGTCAAAATTTTCAATTTTACAAATCGGACCGACTACAATATCTTCCTATATAAAGTTAAAAATATATTTTTTATGTTATATGTTATTACAATTCATATTTTAAATTGAAAATCCTCTATACAGTTTATACCCCGAAAAATATGTTTTTATCAGTAGAAAAATTAACTCGAAACTTTGTAATTATCAACTTTCAAGCGTTTCATCAAAAACATGCAATATGTTTTTCCACGACCATACATCAGCTTATATTATCTTCATATGTTATTGATAAATTCTGTATAACTAATTACGTTCTTAAACATAACCTTGATGGCAACGCTGCCACATTATTGCCAAACAAATAGCTAGCCTAGCCCACAAAATCCAACAAAAACAAATCAAATTCGTTCATCGCATGCAGGTCGTCTGACGTCACCATTATCACACAATCATCTCACCGTCTTTCGTTCACCGTCACCGTACGCGTACCGTGCCTCATTTTCATACATATTCTCTTTCTCAACAAAATAAAACGTAAACAAGAGAGCTAAAACTTAGTTTTCGAAATTCGAATAATATTCTCTTTTTCGAATTGGTTTTGCATTTAATTTTACCAAAAACAAATTCTTCGTTAATTTTCGAACAAAACGAACGAATACAAAAAAAAGAACCACACAACTCAACGAAAAAGTATCTACGAACAAATCCCTCCATAGAGCTGAATTGAAGATACTTTTCCTTTTCCATTCGCACCTCACAAATTCGATTTCTGTGTTCAGTTCAGTCAGTCAGTCAGTGTCCGTTCGTGGATGAGTGAAGTTTATAAACGCGCATCTCTGGCAAATCTCAAAAATATAAATAAATCTATAATAATGAGAAGCATTTATGGATTAACCATACAACAAACCCTTAAGTTTCCATAGTAAATAAAACAAAAGAAAATCCAACGTCCTTTTCCATCTCATCAGATCAAAAATAAAGGACTCTATCATCGTTCGAAGTTTTTGAAAACATCCTCAACAAAGCAAAGAACATTCGATTCGGTTTGAAAACATCTGTTTCTCTCGAAATTTTATTGTAGAATTTATTCTTATTATAGGTTTAGGTACGCCTATAGTGAAACACGTCGTGTGTAAATGCAAAAGTTGTAAATACAAAATAAAACTACAAAACAACCGTGTGTGGGAAGAAAGTATATAAAATTTTAGTGTGGAAAATATAATTAAAGTTGAAAAAAAAAGAAATATTAAGAAAATCAGCAGCGCCTTTTTGACGAGATTATAATTGATGATTTTCCGGTATTGTGTGTTCGTTTGATGTTTTTCACTTTGTTTCGCATTTTCCCCCGTTGTCTGGTGTTTTTGTGTGTTGTACAATAATTAAGAAATTAATAATAAAATCCTGCAACAAAAAATCTTTGAAATTCAATTCCCGTAAATCAAAGTGAAAATTATTCATAGGCAACCCCTCCCTAATTAAAATCGTTATTCTAATGGAATAGCTAGGAAAAATAAAACAAGGACGAAAAAGGACTACAAATCTCATCTACACACTTGTTGGTTGAACAAAAAGAAAGAAAGAAGGAAAGAAGTACAAAAATGAGAAAAGAAAAGCAAATGAAGGATAATAAATAGAGCAAGCGAAAAACGGAAAACGGCGTTACGACATTACGGCATGCATACGGAATCATCATCATTCATACAGGATTAACTGTAGTAAACAACAACGTTGAAAATTTACTTCTTTTCTTAACTCGCCTCCTCCTGGAGTAAGGTAATAACAAGAATAAAAAGCAAAATAAAAGAAAAAAGTAAACAAATAATTCAGACGACGCACCACTACGACGAAGAAGACAGCGACAAACGATGGCGGGAAATATCGTTAAATGGTGGAAACACAAGATACTCGGCGGATATAAACAATTCTCAGGTAAGTTTTATGGAACTTGTTTTTGGAATATTATTATAAGTTATTATTTCTTATGAAATTTTATTTAGAGGTCACTTTCATATCAGGTATTCAACCTTTTTTGGATCATAATTTTTCACTAGAATTGTCATCATGAGATCCTTGAAATACGGTCTCCAATGATTATACGTCCTTTCGTTTATTCTACAAGACTTTTCTGCAGTGTTGTATTTAGTTGCCAATGAATTTTCTAGTTTATAAATCTTGCTGAAATAAAAAGATTTGTTTGAATTAACAACAATTGGTGTCCACAACAGTCCCTAAAAGATCAGGACTTTGACTTACAACTTTCAACCATTTCTGTGTGCAAATCATGTCAGGGATGGAGGGGACCTAGAGTTCTTATGCTAAATCCGAGCGGCTTATTTGAAAATTTGTCAATTCCTCGAAAGAGGCAGTATCCTTGAACTAACTTTTAGGTTGCATTTGGAGGGTCGAACCAAAGACTTCTTTCATAACAGTTCTACGCACAAACCTTCGCGCCATGGGCACTACTAAAAAATGTAGAATAGTGGATTTGAGTTGTGAAAAGTTGTATATTCCAAAACTAATTCATTAATCTTTTGCGACTTTAAAAAATTGGTAGCGGAATTTAGCTTCTAAGAACTTAGTTTCGTTAAGTTTTCAATCATCTAATGCAAAACTAAAAAACTTTCTGATTATTAATTTACATTAAAAAAATTGTTGAATTACACAAACTTCGAAAGAGTTTAAGTACGTATTCTATGCACTATTCAATTAAGCACTTCCTATTATCAACAAAAATGATCACTTCTGTTACATCACCAACAAAAGTATCATCATTATAAGCTTCTTAATACTACTTCTTCAAGTTCTTAATAGAATCTGTTTTTTCTCACACTTTAATTCTTTCGAAAATTATAAGAAAAAAGTTAATAGTTTGAAAAATGTTCAGTTATTAATAAAAACCTTACGAGATCCACTGAAAATGGTAGTTTTTTGAAACATTAACCGAAGTACCACAGGGTTCTGTCATGAGTCTTATTTTGTTTTGTATATCAATAATATTCTAATATCAACTTGAAATACACTTCAATTTTTCAATTGGTGAGTTAAAAACTCAAAAATAACCCAAATAAAAAAGATTTTGCTATAAATTCGTTGTCTTATTAATCAACACGATCGATTTTCATATTTAGAGCAACCTCTTCAATTTTTAACGATTTCAAAAATATTGCTTTCTAAACGTTTGATGAATTGATTCTCGTTATCATTATTATAGCCTTTATTTCTTAGAAAATTAATTGATTCTTTTTTTAAGCTACTAATAAAAACAAGAAGGTATATTTGGTCTCCACGTTGGGCGCCAATTAAAAAAGTTTTCTTGTTTTTCTTTTATTTACCGATAATTTTTAGAAGCGCTTTAAGGATATTCTTTTTCCAAATTCTACTTGTCACACTAACTTTAGAAAACAAAAAAATAACGCAGAATAGAGAAGAAGATAAAGTGGATTGTAAGGTTAGGTTAACGTGGCTGCGGATTTAGAATCCACACACATAGGCCAAAAGAAAAGACCCATGAATCTAGAGAAGTACTTCTTACTAGTCGAACTATTTTGGCTTTTATACAGCGAAGAAGATATTTGATATGCTTTTTAGCTAATTCACTGGGATTGTCATAACAATACTCTCCCAGATGAAGTTTGCGTCTTAGCGAAAGAGCAGGGCAAGTGCAGAGAAGGTGAGAGATTGTTTCCTCTTCTTCTTCGTCCATACAGCTCCTGCAGAAGTCATTTGAGGCTACACCAAGTCGTATTGTGTGAGCTCATATGAAGTCTGCTTTGAGATAACAAGTCAAGTGGATTGTTTAAACATACAAAAATACGTAGTTAAAAAAAGTCAAAGTTCTTAAAGTTTTACTCCAAAATTCGTCTGTTTATCTTTTTCAAAATGCATCATCGCGAGAAATTTGCTTTCACAATAGAAAAAGAAAACTTAAATTACATTTCAACATAATCACAAACAGCATTTGCCTTAAAAGTTTGGTTAAGGATCGAATGACGGACTTTCTTTCAATTTTTGTCCACGATGTCAATAGCCTGACTTGAAAACCATATGAATTTTAACTCTTTGTCATTATTATTGCATTACATTTCAAGAAAAGTACATAATTCTTTTTCGAACTGCTAAGAAATAAATATGTTTTATTTGGTTTTCACGTTGGGCGCCATTTAAAAAAAAAAGTTTTGTTTACGTCGTTTTACCTTTAGCTATTTACTCGGTTTAGATATATACCATAAAAACTGTGTTCTTCATCAAAAACAAATTAGTTTAATGTGAATTTTTAAAAACAAATTTATTTTGTTTTCATGTTGGGCGCCATTTAAACAAAATGTTTTGTTAACATCGTTTTATCTAAAGCTTTTTACTCGGTTTAGAGATATACCATAAAAACTGTGTTCTTCATCAAAAACAAATTAGTTTAGTGTGAATTAAAAACAAAAAAAATTGTTTTGTTTTCACGTTGGGTGCCATTCAAAAAAAAAATATTTTGTTAATTTTCTATGATTTAAAGGTTGTTCCTAGGATTCCGGTATAAAAACATATCACTTCAAGGGTAGTCTTCTTCCAGAAGTAAAACTCATCACTCTTACTCAAACAAAAAAACAAAAAATTATCACGCAAAATGAAGCATACTTGTTTTTCACGTTTGGCGCCATTTAAAAAACAAATGCTTTGTCGTCGTTTTACCTAAAATTACTAGGTTAAGAGATATACCATAAAAACTGTGTTCTTCATCAAAAGCAAATTAGTTAAGTGTGAATTTTTAAAAACATTTTTTTTTTGCACGTTGGGCGCCATTTAAAAAAAATTGTTAATTTTCTATGGTTTAGATGTTGTTTCTAGGATTTCGGTATAAAAACATATCACAGGATAGTCTTCTTCCAAAAGTAAAACTCATCACACTTACTTAAAAAAAACAAAAAATTATCACGCAAAATGAAGCATACTTGTTTTTCACGTTGGGCGCCATTTAAAAAACAAATGTTTTGTATACGTCGTTTTACCTAAAACTACTAGGTTAAGAGATATACCATAAAAACTGTGTTCTTCATCAAAAACAAATTAGTTAAGTGTGAATTTTTAAAAACATTTTTTTTGTTTTCACGTTGGGCGCCATTTAAAAAATTTGTTTTATTTTCTATGGTTTAGAGGTTGTTCCTAGGATTTCGGTATAAAAAAATATCATAGGTAGTCTTCTTCCAAAAGTAAAGCTCATCACACTTACTTAAAAAAACAAAAAAATATCACGCAAAATGAAGCATATTTGTTTTCACGTTGGGCGCCATTTAAAAACAAAAGTTTTGTTAACGTCGTTTTACCTAAAATTACTAGGTTAAGAAATATACCATAAAAACTGTGTTCTTCATCAAAAACAAATTAGTTTAGTGTGAATTTTTAAAAACAATTTTTTTTTGCACGTTGGGCGCCATTTAAACAAAATGTTTTGTTAACATCGTTTTACCTAAAGCTTTTTACTCGGTTTAGAGATATACCATAAAAACTGTGTTTTTCATCAAAAACAAATAAGTTTAGTGTGAATTTTTAAAAACATATTTATTTAGTTTTCACGTTGGGCGCCATTTAAAAAAAAAATATTTTATTAACGTCGTTTTACCTAAAGCTATTTACTCGGTTTAGAGATATACCATAAAAACTGTGTTTTTCATCAAAAACAAATTAGTTGAGTGTGAATTTTTAAAACAAATTCATTTTGTTTTCACGTTGGGCGCCATTTAAAAAAAAAATATTTTATTAATTTTTTTAGATTTAAAGGTTGTTCCTAATATTTCGGTATGAAAACATATCACTTTAAGGGTAGTCTTCTTCCAAAAGTAAAACTCATCACACTTACTTAAAAAAACAAAAAATTATCACGCAAAATGAAGCATAAGAAGAAGCAGATGGTCCAAGGTGCATCTAGAAAGATGAACAAACAAACAAAAATAATATCTTAAAAAAACACACCATGCACATAAATACGACGTACAAAATTTTATACATGCATGTGCATAGTATATATACGAAACAAACAGATATAAAAAGAAATAAAGAACAAAAATTTTGAGAAAAAATAAAAGAAAGAAAAAAAGATAAACCTAAAAACGAAGAACTAAAGGAGTCGGCCGACCACTTTTTAAAGGTTCTTTCAACGAAGAGTGGTACCCACTCTATATAATATACTCTGTGTTGTCTTGCCGCGCCATTTGTTTGTGTTTACCGTCTTTCTTTTCGAGTTAATTCTCCTCCAAGTCTTCCTTTTTTTTTCTTACTATACCTACACTTTTTCTCGAACATATATTAAAATGCATTCGATTTATTTTTGGATGCGCAAGTTATTTGTTGATGTTGTTATTCTTTTTTTATTTTTTAACATCCTATACTTGGGATACACGCTTATAAGCAAATCCTTTAGTTTTGTTTTTCTTGTGCTGTGTTCGCCTTCTTGAAGAAATTAACACACAAATTCAGAAGCAACTTTGACAGATGGATGATGGGTAGGAGTATGTTTTGAATGCTATTTTTGGCTCTTTTTATAGTACAGAGGGTGAATTATGGGTTGTTATGTCTTGGGTGTATATAGTATAAGTCAAATATGGTATACATTATTGATCATAAGTCATAAAATAACAACTTTTGGGCATGATTATGTTTGATAGCATGTTTATCATATGAGTTGTCAAATGTCGTGAGTTGAAAACGATAAATACTTAAGGGGTCTTATCGGGGACTAGAATCTGGCGGCCTGCTGTTGAATCGCCTCTATTAATTTCCTCATTGAAGGTTGGATAAGATAGAAAAACCTGTTGGAACAATTGCTTTTCATGGAGTTGAATTATTTGATCTTCTTTCGAAAATTGTTCAAAAAAATTTGCTCCTGAATGTTGGAAATCAGGTCAAAACCAGTAGCAGTCCGCAAACGTCAAACTTTTTGAAATGTGTTTGACATCGAATTCTTTTGAGCCAACTCATTTTAACATTTCACATTCACTGCACTTTTCAACTCACTTTTTGTTTTTTAATGTGAAAATATCTGCTTCATTTTCCTGTATTTTTTATTACCATAAAGTGGGAAGGAGATACCATTATCAGACGTCAAACTGAGTTACCTTAAGAGATTTTACATGAATTTCAAAATTAAGAACCAGGTATTAACTTCTTTCTTTGGATTCCGGGATTTGACAGCTCTTCTGGATTTCCGACCAATAACTCCATTAATCCAACTCTTTTTGCAATGATCCATCCATCTAGACCTTCTAAACCTTGAAATTTCAACTTTTTTGATAAAGGTTTATTTAGAGCTTATAAGGATTTATACATAGTTTAATCGAACTCCATCACTGTCATTGCACGTTGACAGCTTTCATTATTTCTTAAATCAAATGATTACAATCTAATTCCGCATATTGCCATTTCCATCCCCTCCAAGAATAATTCTCAACCAAATCACGTATCTAAATGACTTTTTTGACTTTTCTCTTTGCCAATCTTATTAAATAGAAAACTGTTAAACGAAATATAGAAAAAAAATCACACCCCATTTTTTTTCTCTACGAAATGTCATTTCGAACAAACAAAAAATGTCACAAAAGAAACCTATTAGAAGAAGTACTATATAGACTACCTATATACCCTACCCTTCTCAAATCTAAAGCCGATTTACCGAATTCTAAACAAACATTGTTTATCATTTCTGTGAAAGTGGATATTTTCTTTAGACTTCGTGAAATCTTTTAAATTAATGCAAATCACTTCTTCAACTTTTCTTTCTTTTTAAGTCGAAATAGAATATTTACAAAAAAAAAGTAGGAACTTCTTTCTTTCCGTAACCATGACATCTTGATAAAATGAACTGATAATATTTTTCGGGAAATTAAAGAAAATCGCCTTTTCTATTCTTACTCAAACAAAAAAGTACACATAATAGATAAGAAGATAAAGAAGACAAAAAAGTAGCAAAGAGAAATTCATAAGAAGACTTTTCTATCAAATTATTTAAATATTTTATTCTGTTTTGCATCGTTAATGAATTTTGAGAATTGAAATGTCAAAAAAAAGACATCATTCTTTTGACAGATGCCAATTTTTAGCGAATGGGCTCAAATGTCAAAGAATTCATTTTCACGGAAATTATAACTATAACACTTTTTGCAGTTACCCTTTAAATGTTGACATTATTCAACACCAAACGTAGGGAAGAAGCAATTTTACCCTATTTTTAACGCGGTACAATATTATCCAATATTTGTTTATATTATAGCCCTGTCATTGCCGCCAAAGGCTGATGATAAAAAGAGCACCGCTACCGGCTATAATATGCTATACTTCCATAATACATAAAACTTTGTCCCCTATGATAGTACTTCGAAAGAGGGCCAGAACCCGAGAAAAAAAAACAACATTTAAAGCAAAGAAGTTTCTTCCCGCATGTTTAATGATTTATAAACAATTTCACGGATGTGAACATGCCTTAATGGGGCGGGATATTTTAATTTTTATTTTTTTGATTTTTGGTTTTTCCTTCCTTTAAGCAACTTATTTTTGTTCCCTTTTGGGCGAGGGGTTAATTCAACAGGAAATTAATGCAGCAATGCCTTGAGGATATAATATTGTGCATTTAAAAAAGAAAATTGATGACGGAAATAATTTAAAACGCTGACCATCAGAGAGGAAAAAATAATAACATTGAATTAACGTGTAAATTGTTTACCCAGCGATGACTTAATAACAAACTGTCATCAGTTATCATAGGAAAATAAATAATGTAACGATGTAAAGTTCTTATTTTTATTTTTATAACATCAATTACAATAATTAAGTTGGAAGTTCTTAAATGCATTGAAGTAAATAAAGTTAATAATGAAAAATTATAGAGAGGAAATTGGATTTGCTTTATAATGAGTTTAAAACTTTATATAAAATGGAAAAAAGCATGAAAAATGTCATTATTTTTGACGTTTCTCACATAATTACAAACTATTCATATCCTATGGCGGAGTTCACATCGTGGACTGATTTAAATTGATTATTTTTGACGTTTTGTTTTGTTATCTTGTTCCTATTTTAAGGGTATAAATATGAACATGCTAAACAAAACAACTGCTTCCAAAAACGTCAAGTTAACGTAAATTTAACAACAAATATATGCAATCGTTTTCTTCGTACAAAAAATTATTGACCAAATTTAGTCATTTTCTTGCCAACATTTTTGACGTTTACGACATTTGTATTTTTATTGCAGAGATGTGACGTTGATAATGTTATCGAAGTTCAGAAAACTGTGTTATCGATACATTTTTTTTTGATGACCTGACTTTTGTTTCTGTACTTTATAAACTGTCATGCTATTTTCTTTCATATAAATGTGACTTATTAAATTGTAAATGCGCCTTTATAACCATTGGAAATCCTTAAAAATATGTTGAATGCCGTAGAACTATCGTTTGAATTATGCATTTAACTTGACAATTGATATATTTAAAGCCATTTTTAAGACAGGTCTAAGCTGTTAGCCCAATAAAAGTTATCGGTTTCCTTAAAGAACTTTCTAAACATTTGTATTTTTATTGTAAAGCACTATTCACATGAGCACGACCAACGACCAACAAATGAACTTATATTCGTCGATTTTGACATTTCATTTACATGAATGTTTTTAATTCGTCGCGAATGAATGATTTTTTAGGTTAAGTACGCGAGATTATTTTATTCGTTGCAAGAGTTGATAATGTGAAACGCTAATAAAGTTTGACAGTTCATATCAACTACAACTTTTTTCGCGACAAAATAATTGTTTACTCAAATTTATTAATATGTAATATTAAAAAGTTTGCTATCGTTTTGTTAAGAATTTGTGTGGAAATTTGTCTTAAAACTCACATTTTGTAATTCATTCGTCGTTCGTTGGTCGCGCTCATGTGAATACTGCTTAAAGGAGTGACGTTCATAATGTTATCGAAGTTGAGAAAACTGTGTTATCGATAAACTATTTTTTTTATGAATTGACTTTTGTTTTTGGACTTTATAAACTGTCATATTTCATTGTAAATGTGCCTCAAGTGTCTTTATATCCATTGGAAATATTAAAAAATCTTTTGAATATCGTAGAACTATCGTCTTAACTTGAATTATGCATTTAACTTAACGATTGATAGATTTAAAGCCATTTTTTTGACGGGTCTAAATTGTTAGCCTAATAACAGCTATCGGTTTTCTTAAAGAACTTTCTACACATTTGTAGAGATGTGACGTTCATAGTTATCGAAGTTGAGAAAACTGTATTATCGATAAATTTTTTTTTTTGATTAATTGACTTGTTTTACTTTACAAACTGTCATGCAATTTGCTTTTACTTTATGGCTGAATCACAAACACGCTTCAGCTTCAGCTTCGTCTGCGGTACGGTGGGTCTGCTTCGTGGTTGCTTTGAATGACATTTCTATTATTTCATCTCTCCAAACAGCAAATATTTTGTTTTTCGACATTTTTTTTACAGCTTTTGAGCTGTCAGACAAAGAAAATGTTCAGATAATTGAACTAGAGCTTCCGTTTGGAGTCATATTACGTTCTTTTAGTTACGATTGTCAAACGGAACGTAAGGTCGACACTCCATTGTGATAGCATGCATTGAATTCCTATGGCTGAACTCGTAAACGTCAGGCGAAGCCGAAGCTGAAGGGTGTTTATGATTCAGCCATTATTTATTCTTCTTAAGTCCTACAAGACATATTTCATTGTGAATGTGCCTTTAGCGTCTTTATATCCATTGGAAATCCTTAAAAGTCTTTTTAATATCATAAAATTATCGTCTAAACTTGAAAACATTTTTAACACGAGCGTGAAACTCGAGAAGAGCACATAGAAAAGTTTTTAAGCGATAGGTGTCAGAATGACAGATGTCAAAATGCTATAAATTCCACTGAAAGATTTGTAGAGTCGGAGTAAAGGAGTAAACAAAGGAATCATCACAACGTTTCCAAAATTCGACAAGTGTGAAAATGGCAGGTGTTTTTTATGGTCAAGTATTTAATAGAAAAAATTGGAAGAATGAGATCTCTGAGATTGAGAAGCTTAGAAATTATCTTACTATACTTTGACGACAAAAGTGTGAGACCAAATATTACATTTATTTGATCAATTTCGATGTTATGTTGTTTATTGTAACCATCAACAGAACCGAGAACGCCTCAAAAGATGCCAATGAACTGCAATCGAACGTCGTTGCCGACGCAATGCATGCCGCCCTATCATGGTTCACAAAAACCTAAACTCAAATGTCAATCAATTTAGAAAGGAAACAATATTTATTATTGTTTTTTAATTATCAAGAAATACGGGTCCCAGTATTGGAGTCCAATAACCTAACATATTCCCATCCAGTTCAATATATGTATGAACAAAATGATAAGGGTCTTTGTCGATAATAATAAAATGTTTATTCCAATCTACACGAAATAACTCTGGAGCCTATTTATAAAGTAAAGTTCGTTGGTTGGTACTCGTAAAGCGAATGAAACATGACATCTGTACTGATTTTCATTTTTAATTGATTTACCATGTCAGAGCAGAACACAAAAAGTACAACAAAGTGATCAGTCATTTCGATGAACTCTATATTTTTGTTGGTGTTTTTAATTTAAGGGAGTGAACACAACACATCCACCATTCACTGACAGGACAGCTGAATATATTTATCTGAAGATCCTAGAAACATCATACGGAGAAAAAAAAAAAGGACACAGAATTCCTGGAAAATCCTTATTTTATTTTTCGACAACAAGAAACGAAAGAAAAACCATAAAATTAGGAAGGTATATATCTTTGTACCTCCTTAGATGACATGTCATGTTTAGCTGTCAGTTACAACATGCCGACATTTTTTCTTGCTGTTGTTGTTATTTACTACTGACAGCCAACCACAAAACGAAATGCGATTTTTGTTCTTCATTTGAAGTTCAATCCAATCTATAACGAACTACAAGATGATGGCTTCTGTTTTATTTATTTATTTATTTGATTTTTGTTTTTCAAAGAAGAGCAAAACAAAAAAAAACATTAAATATGTAAATTAAGACAGGAAAAGGTGTGCCAGCTGAAGAAAAAAGGGTTTTCCAATGAATCCAAACAAAAAGCCTCAATCAAACGAAAGAAGACTGAAGACCGAAAACGACGATCGACGATGCGATGATAGTATAATACGGGATAGAATCTTCCACGAATCCCCGGTGTTATGTTGAAGATTTGGCCGATCCCGATTTCGAGACCGTTCACAGAACAAACTTAAGCAGAAAAATCTTTGAATGGAAACAAAATACGAGAAATTTAAGACTCTAAGAAAAATAAAAAAAATGGAGAACAAGGAAAAGTAGGAAGACAAAAATGACGATGTGGAACCTTCTTTTGAAAAAAGATTTCATTCAATATGCAAAAGAGACGATACCGGAGCGAGATATTGTATTGATCGTGCCAGATTTGTTATGTATTTTGTTTTTGTTGTAGAGTTCATTGTTGTTGCTTGCTGTGAACTCTCTTTAAAGGCCGCTTAATGTATACCTCTTAGTCTTGTTTTTTTTCCTCGTCTTTGAATCTATCTATGTTATAGGCTTGTTGATCTTTAAACGAGTCTTTACAGAAATGAAGAAAATGTGTACAAATCTTCATAACAATAGCAAGATCTATTTCAATGGAGTGAAACTTATGAGGTTAATGTGAACCTAGAAACGTGTATACGAGTAGAAGATAGTATGATTATTATACCTACCAGTCCGTACTCCTATTATAAGACCCCGGCATTTATAAGACCTCTAAAGACGAGAGTGAAGATAAAGAAGAAGGTGAAGTGTGGTAGAAGGGAAACCTACTCGGCTGCTTTTGTTTTCCTCTGAATCGTTTGTGTGATCTTGTGTTCCCGACTTTTCTACCTCTGATAATCCTCTTCTTCCATCTTCATCTTCATTTTGTACCTGAAACCCTCAATCGTAGGTACTAAAATGATGCTACATACAACAGAAGTGAAGATGCAAAAAGAAGATGACGATGACGAAGAAGCGAATACCATCATACAACAAAAAGAAGATCTAAAGACACTCTCGGATCTTCTATAGAGTTTAAGTTGGAGCCTTAACTAAGAGCGAGAAGTGAAGCAGCGAGGAAGGAGAGAGTGTATTACGATTACCTGCGGTGCCGGTCTTTGAAATGTTCACTAAAGACAAAAAAAAACGAAGAATTGTCGGGAACCCTATATATGTAGTTCGAGGGTTTGAGGGAGGAACCCGGTATGTTTTCAGAGGTGGTAGATATACCGTCCTCTTGTGTATATCTGTGCCTTTTAGAACCGAACCCCATTGCCGCCTTCCTTGAACCGCGACTGATGATGATGGCGAGGGTGATTGCGGTGGCGAGAGGTCTGAAATGGCGGCAGTGACGGCTCGGTTCGAATCGGATCGACGCTGCTGTGGCGGCGTGTATATAAGCAGAACTCACGTAAAAAGACGAAAAGATGATGATAGCGGCAACGGCAAGGCAAGGCAACTTGTACGTATATGCGAGTGCTGTGTGCTTCTATCTCTCGTCGGCCGACATCTTATGAGGATTTTTGTTGTTGTTGTGTTGTTTTTGGTTATACCAGAACCTGTTGTAGTCAGTCGCGTATGGCCACTGGGCAGAAGGAAGAAGAAAAAGCCTTAAAATCGCTGAATCTTCACTCAAAACAACAACAATGTAAGAAGTTCAAGGAATGATAAAAATGAAGACGCGAGAGGCAATGAACGAAGGTCTCTCTTTTTGCAAAAAGGAAGGTTTTGATTGTTTTTTTTTTTGTTTTTGGTGAAGATGTGGTTTAGAGTTGTTGTATCTTCCTTTTATTATTGAAGACGTTAACAGTAATATGCCGCACCAGAGTATAGTAACAACAGCAGCAGCAAGCAAGGCAGTAAAAAGGCAGTGCGACAGAATGAAAATAATATCCAAGCCTTCGTGGTTTTTGTTTTTCGACCGACGTCGCCGAACGCCAAAGTCATCGTCATCTTAGTCGTCGCAACGATGAAAAAGGCGCATTTCTTATTTGATGAAGAAACGACGGAACTTTTATTATTTAAAGTTTTTTCGTTTTATTCTTACTTTTTTTTTATTATTGTTGATATTTTCGTCTCTTTTTTGGGTAATTTTGTCTTTGTTTTGTTTTTCCTTTGGTTCGTGTATGAATTTCATTTTTTCTTCTTGTTTGACGGATCTGCAGTTTTTCAGAAGCAGGTTTTCAAAATAACATGTCTACAAAAAACCTATAGCTGTGTCAAAGGTTTCCAATTATCAACTTTCCCAGAACAAGACCATTGAAATTTTCAATCTAAAATCATTTTTCTAACAAATGGCGCCCAACATGAGACGCTGATGATTGAAATCATATCAAAAGAATCAGTTCAAAAGTCCAACCAACAACAAATGCCTTTGATTGGCATTCGATTCAAATCTTACTTACTCATACATCAAACTCATTTTTCTTTCCATAATAAATAAAAACCTTCCCGCTAACCATTTACAAATCCATTCTTTGATATTCAATAAATGACGTCGCATAATAAATGTCATAACTCACGAGAAATCAATCAATCAAAACTATATAAGAACTCCAACTCTCCACTCCAACCCACAAGATGACAGATGACATTTTACTTTTCAACATTGTCAACTTAAAGCAAGCTCCCCCATGCAGGTGAATGTAATGGCGGCGGCGGCGGTGGTAAGGTAGATATATGTCAACAAGAAAACTTTTATAACTTTTATCACATACTTCATAATATGGACTACTTATATTTTTGTTCGTGGGTATATTATGTGTGTTCCAAAAAGTTCAATGAATCCTAATTTATAAAACTTACAGCTACTATGAAATCACTTCATCATATTTATTGACAGTTATTCAATATGGCGCCGCCATCAACACCACCGCACCGCAGCGTATCGAAAACACGTACCATAAAATGTGTACTCAACTTTAACAACAACATGTTCACAATAACAAACCACTTGCATCTAATAAATAATTGAAAGTTATGACACCTAAATTGACAGCTCAAAAATTATGATATTGACATTGTGAACAGCTCTTGGCATTTTACAAATAGAGAAGTAAAGTAGTACATAATATTATGCTACTATCAAACAAATATTCTTGATTATTCTTCCGTAATTTATTAAAAAAAAACTGATAAGCTCGTTCCCAAAAAAAAAAACACACCGAACTGCCTGCCAAAGGAGTTCTACATCCAAAAAATCCACCGCAAAAGCTCAATGAAATCAATAGTCGAGTATAAAATTATTGTGAATTAAAGATAAGGCTCCGGCTACATAAATATAAATAAAATACACCAATAAATACGAATAATCAGCAATTAAAAATCCAACAAAATGAGAAGGACGGACAATATAAAAATTAATACGAAAAAAGAAAAAAGCAATTATTATAAATATGAGAGAACAGCTCAGCGTTTGGCTATATTCAAATGATGATGATAAGAGGACAAACATTAAAGGCAAATTATTCCTATCAACGGTCCCGCTTCCCCCCAAGCACTCTGCTTTAGTTTTGGTTGATCATCATCGTGGGAATATGAAGTTTTTGGTTTCAAAGCGGTTCTGATATTCCGTCGGTATATATTCTGCTATGTGTGCCGTTATGTCTATAGTGTTGTTTATTTATTATTGTTGTTATTATGGCAGTTTGATAGTCAGATTAACCGCGCAATGTCGGCATTTTCATTTTGTAACAGTAATTAAACCGACCGTCAAACGGGTCATTTAATTGAAGGCGTCGCTGTTATCGGTAGTCGCGCTGTACGAAGACGTAGCGGAGCGGGCGGATCGGTGGCGGTGCGGCGCGGCGGCGTAATAAATGAAGACTTCAGAAAGAAAGAGATACTAGACATACACAATAATGACGATATGACAGGAAACAAAAGCAATTGAATTTGATGAAATGTGACATTTAAAATGACATGCAATCGATTGTAGACAAAAAAAAACAAAATGTAATCTAGATTAAGTAACATATACCATTTACGAACATATCCCTATCTATTTATATGAAAGAAGACGTGTTATTATGGCAAACCATAAACATTCGTATATTTGTTGCGTTAATATAAAACATTAATCTTCCTCAAAAGATGTGTACGTTGTAGGTAATAAATTCAAAGATTACAACAAGAAATCATTTTGACAGGTATCCGTCGCTGTCATCGTATTGTTTGACATTTAATCGGATGACTGACCAACATGCTATAATCTTCTTCTTTTTTTTTGTTGTTCTGTTTCGTTGGTTGGTGCTTCGTTTCCACAGGCTTAGTAAAAAAAAATAAAGGTATAGAAAAAGGTAGGATCTTCCCTAATCCGGAAGTCTTTATACACGTACCTAGCGACCTATCTATCTCTTCTCTAGTTTTTATATAAGTATGCCTAAGGCAGAAGAAGACAAAAGATAAATATCTACTTAAGGACCGTAGGATAGGATACCCTCTGGAATATTTCACAAGTGCGTCATTAGGTGGAAGATAATTAATTATATACGACGTCGAAGAGGAAGAGCAAAAAAAAATGTTTGGAATTTGTTTGGACTTTTGGAATTCCATTGTAATAGGCCACTCACCAAGTCTAAAGAGATTATGGTTGAGTGAGGTCACTCGCTGTGGGAGGTTTATTTTTAGCTTCTAGGAATCATCTCTAGAAAAACACACATAAAATTTGGGTAATTAGTAGGCAGAAAAAAAAGAAACGACACGAAAAGGACCTCGACGACCGATGACGATGACTACGAAAAAAAAAGATGATAAAATGCTTTGGCATCATTAAAAATCAGTGTCATGTTTTTTTTTTTTTCATTTTCTCGGTGAGAATATTGATCTCACTGAGTGTTTGAAATACCCGTGGGTGGTCCCCAGAGCTGAAGGTTCCTCTTTATCATAATTTATTTTATTTTTCAGTGCGATTCTCAAGAAATTCTCGCACTGACAAACAGCACTCACCGTGGGACGTCTTCGGTCGTTGTCGGAGAAACAATAAACGATTTGGAAATCAGTCAAAAGAACATTTATTTTATTCATTCTTCGTGTGACTTATGGGCTCACAGGTAAACGTCAGTGGTGAATGGTGATGCCAGGCATACATATATCAAAAGACCATAATATTCTGTGAAAAGACCTACACGTTTGTTGTTCTTTTTTTTATATTGTTGTTGCTTGTTTTATATTTTCATTTCAAAACTCCGCCATGTTTCTTATGCCGACAACAATTATTCTGTGTGTTTCTCTTATGCACTACTGTCAAAAGAGGTGTGAAACATGCTGAAGGTTATGCTGAACTCACCACACACATAGTCTCGTCGACTCGACTTGACTCAAAATCTGTATTGTGTTCAAAACCTTAGGACGATGACGATCACGGCGACGACGACGTTGACGGGAGGGATAGCTGATAGCTGCATGCTGCTGCTATAATATGCAACCATTCTGAAATAACCACAATAAACGTGTTAAAAATTATGCTTACGACAATCAATCAATGTCACATTCAATAAGGCACTATATGTACGTAACGTACCTACAAGCAAGAAGCAGAACGCCGCCCGCCGCCGCCGCCATCACACTGCGCCGTATCGTGGATGCGCGCCTTAACTTAACTATGGCTACAAGCTACCGGCTACAGCTACAGCTGAATGCTGCCATTGTTGACTGCAATATAATATAAGCTATTGGCTACATTTAATGTCAAAATCTATAGCTTCGTGGTTTCTTGTATCTTCTTATTTTATCATTAACATGTAATCAATTGATGTCGACATCCATAGTAAACGGAATTTTCATTCTGAACTCAACATAGGAAGCCCTAGGTGAATGGAATTTTAAATAAGCCATTGCGCTGTTGAACACTGCCGCCGAGCCGTGAGCCGACGACGATGACGACTATGACTACGGCTATAACGAACGCAGCTTACATCGTTGTTCGTTGCCGTCGTTGCCGTTCGTTTTCGGTGTCGTTGTCGTCGCACGTTATGTCTATTGTTATTAGGAGAAAAAAAATGTGTGTGACATATGCATGAGTTCTTATTTCTTTATTGTTATTATTATTATTATCTACCTCTGACTTTTTTGGGTGAGAAAATGAATTCCAAGAATGAGTTCAGATGATAATGTTAAAAAAAAATGTTAAAGATATGCCGAAAATGTAAAAAGAAAGAATATCTATAGTCATGAGGTAGGTATCTATCGAAAGATGGTAATCAAAATGTTGAAAAGAAAAAGAGTTCTTTAGAAATTGACAAGCACTTGGAGTGTCGTAATGAGGTTGTGTTATATGAATGTCAATTGAAATTGAGGTCTTTGTTTTTTCTTACATACATCAGATACATATTTTCTTACATACATTTGTATATATGTACCTAGAAATGAAAGAAGAAAACAATTTTAATTGAAAGAACAAGACATATTGAAATTTAAATAAAGGTGCAGTGCAGAATTGATTGAATTTTCTAATTAATTTTTTTTCAAACAAAGTTATATGGATGAATATTAAATTTATGTTTATCATAGTTCCATGCATCACATTAATTAAATATGTAAGTGATGCCAAACTATTAATTTATGTTGATTGATGGTTTGACATTTAGCTGTAATCGTATAGGATTTTCGATTGGTTGTCTGGAAGGCTTCTGAACCCTACAAAATGACAGTTCTCTTTCTGGAATTGTATTAAGAATCGGGTATCAGAAGCACTGACAGCTAAAATGTCAACTACGAAACAGATCACTTAGACTTCAAAATCGGTTCGACCTGTTTGAGGTTTTCTTAGTATTTATTCTTACGGATTAACACTCAAATCAATTTTTGTTTCGATGAATTGGGAGTGTTCAGGAAATTTTTTTTATTTAGTGACATTTCTTAAAATGTTTGTTAAGAAAATTGAAATTGCAATTAAAAGATTCCTCTCATCTGTCACTTTCTTCTTATTAGTTCCTGTCACATGTCTCATTCAACATTGGATTGAAAAAAAGACGTTTGACGTTCAACCATGTTGGACTGTTTAATTTCAACAATATTTCAATTCAATTTTGATCTTCCCAAGAAATCAACTGAGTCAGTGGTAATTTGACAATCAAATTGATTATCCTACTTGTGTATAATCTTCACTCAGATTTCTCTGGGAAGGTATAATTTACTTACCAAAATTATGTTGTTTTCATTTTCACGAATCAACCTCACGTACGTACAATTTCTAACCTCCCATTAACTCCCATAATTTGCAACTTTGTAATGCACTCAAAGAATAAGCAAAACAAACTACAAAGAAAATATTTTACAGAGCCAAAAAGTCACTTGAAGAAGGAGTGTATGTATAGTTGCAATAAAATGTTGCAAAATCAAACCACACACGTTCTCATTCAGCAATCATTATTTCTTGTTGTTCTTTTATTTTATTTTGTTGCTGGTGGAGTCCTACAGCTTTTGTTTTACCATATATTTTCTTACATATTCATTCCACAAGATTTTTGCAGCTCTGTTTCTGTGTCTACATGTAAATCTACATCTGGCCTTATTGTGATGTCTGATAAAGATTGAAGTACAATTTCTGACATTTTTTCTGTTCCTCGAGTTGTAATTTTCAGTTCAAAGTTGAATGGAAGTATTCAAGCAACAAAAAAAATGGAAGAAAGAAAAAATTGCAGAGAAACTTCAACGGAATGCGTTTTCGACGGATTTAACGGAAGAAAAAAATATTATTTCCAGCCTTGTCGCCATGTTCATAAATAATATTTCCCAATATGTCACGTGTTTGTGTTCCAACGAAGTGTGTTCATACCTTTAGCAACGAGCAATGGCAAAGGCAATACGCAGCGTGTAAATATGCATCTCCCCAAAAAGATCAAGATAAAAAGTAAAAGAAGTACGCCAATAATTTTCTTTTTTTGTTTGTGTTTGTGTGTGTTAAGGTGAAGCCGGAAAAATATAAGGTTGTGAACTGTGAATACAAAAGACCGAAAAGTTATTGATGAGTTGCGAATACGTACATGAGAATGGAGCAAGTAATTCCCAACAATTGATTGGCTTCATTTTGAGAAGACGAAATTGCTTTATCAAAGAGAGTCTCTGAGCAAGTAGTAAATATTAGAAGGTGAAATTAAATGTCAAATAAAGTGGAATGAATTTCATTGAAAGGTTTATGTGACATTTTGAATGATTCTGTGACAAAACACAGAAAATAGGAGTGTTAAATCAGTTGTTAAAGAAGATTGCTTTTGCAATATTGAGACATATGTTATTACAAACGTGAGAGTAGAAAGTTTAGTATTCAAATTGACAACACTATTAAATTTGACAGCTGAAAAATTTGTTGAAGATCATTAACTGAGCACAAATCACGTCGGTAATATCAAATATCTGAAGATAAACTATAATTTAACCTTTCAATTTGAGATTAAATTTAAAAAAAACTGAAATAGTAATAATATCTAAGACTACATTTAAAGTTCTAAACGTAGTTGAATTAAAAGTGACTTTTCTTCACTTAAGCGCCTTGCACATGAGAGCAAACAACGAATGGACGAACAAACGTGATTTTAAACATTTAAAAAAGTCAATTTAAAACAAAAACACATTCAAATAATATGAAACCAATTGACACTTATGTAAGGTTAATAAAATTTTGTAAAAACAATTTGGTAGTAACGAATTGCCGTGTGGTTTCTACGAACTGTCAAAATCTATTCGCGTTCCACATACCATCCACACTGCAACAAATAAATTCTTCGCGTTCAACTTAACCCCAAATTTATAGCACTCTTGTATTGTTTGTTAAAAATGGTTATTATAAATTGACAATTCGTCGCTGCCTGCGAATAGAAATAAAGCTCATGTGAAAGAAAAGTCAAAATATGCGAACATCCACAGTTCGCAGTTCGTAGCTCACGTGTAAGTTGCTTTATGTGTCATCAGGGCAAAGACGAAAATCTGGATTATTTTGATACGCTTTAAGGATCCAATCAGAGAAGATAGTTCTTGATTGAACGGCTTGAGTAGTTCTGTTAACTGAGCATTAAAAGTCTTACTTGCAAAGTCCAAGCAAAACGCTGTCTAATGTCTTTTGTGGAATGCTTGATTCCATGGATCGATGAAGAAACGACAACCTGGATTTTCGACTTTACTACCGTGTCTGTGGTTTTGCAAATTTTTGGATGCACACAATTTCAGTGCGCTGTTATTTAAACTAGTGTCATTCCATTTTAAGTAATGGCGTAGTTATAATTTGTGAAATGTCAAAAAAAGACAGCTTTAAAAGTGACAGCTACCAATATAAAGGTTTGTTCTTAATGACTTCTCTTATTGAAAGTGTAATATTTATGACATATTAGTTTGTTTGAAACACTGAAGATTGAAGTTTCAAACGAAACAATACCAAAACCACGTTGATAGATGGCGCTTGGATATGAAGGAGGAAAATTATTTAATTTGTACAATTAAAAACAAATATCAAAAATGTTGGCTTCACACAATTTCAATGCGCTGTTATTTAAACTTGTGTCATTCCATTTTAAGTAATGGCGTAGTTATTATTTGTGAAATGTCAAAAAAAGTCAGCTTCAAAAGTGACAGCTGCCCAAATGGCGGTTTGTTCTTAATGTCTTCTCTTATTGAAAGTGTGATATTTTCGACATATTAGTTTTTTTAAAATGCTGAAAATTGAAGTTTCCAAAAAAACAATATCAAAACCACGCTGATAGATGGCGCTTGGATATGAAGATGGAAAATTATTTAATTTGTACAACTAGAGACAAATGTCAAAAAGTAAAGAAACATGAATTTTCCTTTTTATAGTGATACAAAGTTAACGTTTAAGAATTAAAGTCTTTGTCATATTTGTGTCAAAATTAGAAAAATGTGTTCTTCTATTTTGTTAGCTTTAGGCTGACAAAAATCATCCTTGTCAAAAAATATGAAGTCCATACACTTTACGCATATATTATTTTGACCCAACACTCCATAAATAATACCATAACCAACAAAAAAAAAACTAACATCAGGAAATAGTAAATAACTCAAACACAATACTCTCTATGGACAATAATCCCTTATTCATATAACGAAAAGCCCTCCAACTGACAAAACGTACCAATTTATCATTTCCCTAAAATCCAAAATCCTTGCGGATACCTATACAACCTAGTGATGGTGTAATGTTATTTTATCTCTTAAGCATATAATAGAAATCATTTGCAAATAATCCTCTATGCATCACAGTAAAATGATCGATTTTGCTATATACACAAATTCCTATATCCTTTTACGAACGAGGACGAGTATAGCGAATGTTTGGCTAACATGAACACGAACATGAACGCCCAACATACAGTAGATAGTAAAATATCCTGATATCCAGTGAGAGGATTTAGTCCGTTTTTGGGAAACAAACAAACCGAACAACCATCACAAAAAAAATATCCTCCCACTCCCAATCTAACTCCCATTCCCATTCCCATTCGCACTCTCACTCCCACTCTCACTCCCATTCTCACTCTCACTCGCACTGTGAATCCTATTCATGCATTGTGTTTTGTAACTAAGAGAAACGAACTAAAAGGACTCCCTAATGGAATGACTAAAGCTGCATGTGAATATATCCCGCTCGTCGTCGAGCGACGTCCTGGTCCTAGTTTTGGCCCTATAGTCATCGTCATCGTAGTATAGTCATATAGCCATATGATGATGGAAACAAAAGGATAAATCCAATTTTAGCAATGATGATGACGGCTGCTGGGAATACAAATGACGTACGTGTGAAATTTTCCCAATTAAATTGGATTTCCCATACAGGGTGAGGATGAGTGCATGCACAGTTCATAGGCATATACAGGACTCCACGTCTATATAGAGTACATATACCAGATATAGAGGGCGAGTATGAGTATCATCCCTCAAAACACCAAAATTCCTACAAAATGGAAAACACAATACGCCATAAAACCGGGAATGGTTACAAAGTGAGTATGAACAAAAAAACCCGAAAAAACAATCGTATTTCGGTTTAACACTATGGAAAAATGAAATATACTGCAAGGATATTGATGATGGCGTGGTGGCATGTGTGAATGTGGTTTTTAGACCATAACTCAAAAACTCTACTCTATACACATACGCCCCCTGCCCATCCCCCTTCCAAAGCAAACATATCCTCTTACACTTACAGTCACCAAGCAGTAACCATATAGCCAGAGAGATATCAGCTAGATAGATAGATATATCCAATTGTTAGAATGCCAGGCACGTAGCATTTGAAAGTTTCACTCCAAGGGATGTCATCATTGGAAGGCTCCGCGCGAGTACACAATATACAAACGTCAAATGACCCAATTCCAGGGCAACAATGAAATTTCCTTCTCCGAAAGTAACGAAAAAAGGAAGAAAAATATAATAAAAACCCTTCAAAAACTGGGATAAATGGCAATTTTATAAACCTAGTGAACTGTTTTTGTGTGAACGCTTTGTTTGAGCAGTGAGTAGAGTACTGAATGTATCCACCATTATTACTTTTTTCGTTGTTGTTGTTTTTTTCTGTTTTCATGAATTTTTTGAAGCGAAGGAAAGGCAAAGAGGCTGTCACGGGCACGGGAATATGCTTTTGAAGTGCGTTGTGTACAACAACATATGGAGAGGACTTCGCATCCGCAGGGCAGCAAACGTCATTCAGCGAGGTGTTGAACACGAATGGTGTAAACAAAGACGATTTTCACACCTTTAATGGTGTAAATTTCCCTTAAAAGGGGTAACTAACTCGACAATGGCGCGGTATATTTAGTATTATGTACTCAATTCTCGGTACAAGAAAAAAAAAACAAAGTAAAATTTGTATAGAGCGAAAGGTAGTAGGTACCTATTCTATGGAAGCAATTTTATGTTCACTTTGATTTTTGTGTGCGTCATATCCGCTGAACTGTATACTGTACTCTACTGACTGAAAGACGAGAAAAGTGGTTACAAAACAAAAACCACACCAAAAAAAAAAAAAAAAAAAACCACAAAAAAATAAAGTAAAATGCTACTATAAGCGCTGAACACAGCCACTTTAGGTTGGCTTTCTACTAGGAACTATATGGTGAGTCTTATGTGGTGTACCTATATCGCATCGCCTGGGGAGCTAAATAGTGTTTTCCATTATTTTATTGCCGCCCCTCTGTTATATTGCTCTTAGAAATTCTGTTGACGTTGTGTTCCATGCTCTAGTAAATCTCCATTAGTGAGAAGCAGCAGCAAAAGGACTTGCTGGTTATGGCGGGAACAAATGGTGACGCTGAATACGACCGAATACCGACGAAACGACGATACGGCAGTAACAACGACTATAACTACGACGACGGAGCATTATTATAAGACTAAAACTGTTACCCTTGTGTCTTACTATTTACTATAGGTACCTCCCATCTCTAATGCACTTTTTGCTGTTTAAGTAAACCATCTCTAGTTTATTTTTATCGGTAGAATACCTTTAAGTGCCCTTAGAATGCTTGCACCAGCGAAATCATTGAAAGCAGCGCCACCATATCGTCGAGTCCGTCAGCTGCCGCCGTCGCGTCGGTCGCCACCGCCGCCGACGACGCTACTGCCGCCATTACTACCTCTCAATTAAGTTCTATGCTCTGTTCACATCGTGGTTTCTTTTTTTTGTTCTTACTTTTCTCCCAAAGGTATACAAAGAAGGATGGTGAAAATAGCCATAGATAAATGGACAGGAAGTGAATTGTAAAATTTTTGAAGTTTAAGATACTCTCTAGAAGCGATAGTTATATAGCATAACATATTGAAAAAAAAGAGAGGAAGAAAAAGATTAAAATGTTTTACAGACGTAGACAACGTATAGACGATGACGATGTCTAGCTTAATGGACATGTCTTTTATATGATGTTGGGTACATTTTAAGTGCTTTGCTAAAGAGGAAATACCTAACCTAATACCTAAGTGGTTAATTACGAAGACCGTTGAGGATAATGTTACATTTTTGTTTAACATTTTTACATCTTATTTCCTACAGTTTAAGATTCATGTTTTTTGTGAGAAAGGAAGTGGAAGTTGAAAATAACGGATCGAACTTTTAACAACTTTCAAGGATTGCGCATATCGGAAATCGGATGCAATTTGAAGAAATGTTGTTTTATAAATATATCACAATACGTCCTTTGATATTGCACGAAGTTAAAAAACAACCAATTATCGAAATAGTTCTAAACTATCCTTAATGTCAAATTTGAAACCAATTTTAACTCAACCTATATCTCCTACCTTTTGTTGTATCCTAACAATCAGACTTCACTTTGACATTTGCCATTTTGAATCAGTTTGCACTAAAAGCAAATGTTTGTGTTAAAAATAATTGTTTGTTATCTTTGCGTTAAGTTTTGACATTTACATTTATTTTTTCAATCACAAATTTAGAAGAAAGTATCAATTTCTTAAGTCCAAAATGACATCTTTAATTATTTTGATGGACGAATCCAGATAGCGGATTTAAGATTCTGTCTGCTTATCTGACAGTGTTCAGATTGAAATCAGTATCAATGTGACTTATTTCGACGTTTCATCATTTACGAACACTCCCATTTAATTGAGTCAGCGAAACAGTAGGACATAAATAGGTACATACATTTTTTAAAAGTATCTAAGGCCGCGTTTCCATTTGCAAGTCAACTCGCGGAAACCTTGCAAAAGTTTCTTGCAGTCGCGTTTACATTGTCATGTGAATTCTTGCAAGAATCTCGAATCTCTGTCAAACTCAAAACTGTCGCAATTTATTGCAGATATATTTACACCAGGAGAGCAATTAATGTCGCAAGAAATCTGGTTGTTTACTTAAAATTTTGAAGTCATGGCGAGAAAACGTCAACGATTAGCAACTGCGATGATAATTTTATTATTAAACAAGCAAAAAGAATCAACTTGGGTTCGAGATTGGATTTTAAAAAGACGGGAAGCTGGTGCCTTCAATAGTTTACTAAACGAATTAAATATAGAAGATGCTAAGCAATACTTCAATTTCACTCACCTGACCACAATTAATATGGATGTTTTGATATTGAAAGTGGGTCCTATTATAAAAAAGCAAGACACTCGATTCCGTCAGTCAATATTACCGAAGGAAAGACTCCTGTTGACTCTGCGATTCTTAGCATCTGGTATGTATTTTACTCATTTTGTATAAGGCAAAGACGTCAAACTGTTTCGATAAGCTGCAAGAACTGTCACGCGTCGATGCAAAAGTGTTTAAACTAGCAATTAATTGCACTTGCAAATACTCGCAAGAAGCTATGTAAGTATTGTCGCGATAGGACTTGCTTGTTGCAGAAGTTTTCTTGCAAATGGAAACGCGGCCTTAGAGTGATTGAAAACATTTTTAAAAATAAAAAAATGTATTATCTTTTAAACGTCAGTTCTAAGTATGGATAGTGAGAGACATACTTCAATTCAATTAATGTTACATCAAAGTTTTTATTTTTCTTTGGCGACACATGACGTAGATCTGTTTGTTTTTTATTTGAAACTAAAAAGTCTTACAGATTTGCATTTCCTTCGAAATGTGAAGTCTCGTGTGCAGGAAATGATCTTTTTAAATGACATTGATAGATTTTTTTTATTAAGAAATTCTAAATTGGAGCCAGAGTTAAGAAGCTTACACAGTCTTAAATTCCAAAATCAAATTCAATATCTGACATTTTTTTTATTTATTTGACATTAAATGCTGCAAACATTAAAAACGTTCTTCTGTCAAACTCAAAAGTCGCAATTATTTTTGTGATCATTAAAAATTAAATGTAATGACAGGTGAGGATTGTGATCCAAATTTCCTATTAAAATCAAACATAACCATTAATAACAAAAGAAGACCAATTTAAGATTAATTTCCAAGAAATGCCATGATGTGCGAGAGGTCCAAAATAGAATATATGGCATTTATACAAACTTTTACGAAGTATACCTACCTCTTCACCTTTTTTTTTTAAAACTCTGTTATTATTGTATTTATATGATACCAGGTGCATTTGGCTTAATAATGCGATTCCATACTAAATACAAGCCACCGAATAAGGTAAACGAGCGTTATAGAGTAATAATTGGAAATCTGACAGCTTCCACCAATATGTGCGATCCGTCAGAGCAGCACACGAAAAAGATTGATATCTCTTTATAAACTATAAAACAGCACTTTAGACCACATACATATATATGTACATAGTGTAGCAGGTAGATAGTTAGGAGATATCCCAAAGTAGGACAATCATTTGCCCAAAGCATCGAAAACCGAACCGAATTACACAGAGGCGCGATTAAATTACACTTTGGCTACCATTAAAAAAACATGTAATAGTCTTCGTGCTCATGTGATCTCGAGGCTTTTGCAGCCAAGTCAGACATCAGTGGCTATGGCAGTGCGGCAGGCAAAGGAAGTGGCAACTCAACGAAAGGCTTAATTACACTCTAACCGAAACCAACCGACACAACGATGACTACGACGAAAACGACGGCAGCAGCGACGACGTGGCGGAGAACAAATCGTATATCTCGAAACCATGTAGATGGATCCTACTATAAGAAGAAAACTGGTCAAGATATCACCTAATACAAGTCACTGCCATCTGACGGGCTAAAGCTGCAAACCAACAAAAAAAACACGCCAACGAAAAAGTAGTACCTAAGCGAAAAGAAAAGAAAAACCGCCACCATTTGCGACACATTGGGGGGCACTTTACGTGTTTTTTCGCCAAAGTGCTGGATTGGAGCCCGACTGGTAGTAGGTCTAGTGGTGGAAGCAATGGTGCACATGCTTGCTGCTTTGCTGCAGTAACTTCATGCAGGTATAGGTAGTTACAGTTAGCTACTATCGGTAAGCGGTCAATTATTGACCGGAGCCTGGTATAGCTGTAAGCGAACAAAAAACTTACAGCGCAAAATGCTGATGGTGCTGGCAAGCAGCCATTAATATAGGTACAAAAAAAGAGCGACACAGAGCACAACGACGACGACTACGACTTCTACGACGACGACGTGCATTTTGCCAATTGGTCGTGGCATATTCGCACACCGAAACCCATTAAGCCAGTTTGACTGCCATGCCGACGCGCCGCCATCCAGTTCGCTGAATTTTTCTAGTCAAACACGAGCTAAAGACTACATGACTCTCATTCCGGCCCCAACCTACGCGTTTAATTCGTCCGTTGCTCGTTGGCTTCTGCTTGTTGGCATTATTATTGCTGCTGCATCCTCGCCATCGCTATCGCCACCGCCACCATTGACCATCGCATCGGTCGGCATCTTTTTCGTCGTCGTCATCATCGTCACCGTTGCCGCCGCTGCCACCATCCAACGCCGCCACTGCCGTTTCGTATACATATATTGCGGCGAATAAGAATGGTCATTGTTCGGTCGTATATATCCAGGAATTGACTTGTTTTGACGTACGAATTGACCATTACGGGAAAAATTATGATTAAATTGCATCTCAAATTGCACACTGCAGCAGCGGTATAAAAGCAAATTGAAGAGAAAAAAAAAATAATCACTTCAGCTCACTTCCCATTCCCACCCGCTTCTTCGTTTCTTGTCTTTTGGAAATTTTGTTTCGCTGATATTTTCGCCGCGTTCCTTGTTGTTGCGTTATAAAACAACAACAACAACACCGTCCTCTGCGGACTAAGCTATATCGGGGAGCAGCGAGGAGCTCCTAAGTGCACAGCACAACAAACAACATCACAAGCGCAAAAATGATGGCGCGCTGCAGATAACAAGGATGGAACAGAGGGCACATTTTATGGTGTTGATGTAGTGATTCCGATTCGGATGCGATTGCTAATTTATATTTAGCTACATCTCGATTTCCCAGCGGTTAATTGCATTGTAGAATGCAAATTACGCCTCTGAATTGATGTTATATGCGCTGCACTCTGCACAACACAGCACAGCACAGAAATACTCCATACACAACATGTTCATGCCATGCACAGAACATTCGTCGAGTTCCCCCGCTCGGAATGAATTGATGTAGTTAAAGCCATAGCAAGGATGGTAGGCTTTTGATAGGATTTATGGGGCGTTTATCACTGATGGAAAAGAGTAGGTTTTACTCGTATTTTGAACTTGTTTTTGTCTTGTTTTGAGCTTCGTTTTTTTGTTGTTGTTGAATTGACGATCAAATCACTGTTTTAACAACGGGCATTTATAACCTATAAATGCGTCTAATTTGTTGAGAATGCGTTTGTTAAGCTACTAGCTGACCACCGACCGACCGTAACGGAGGGGTTTGTTTGTGGCGCAGTTAATTGAAATTTTCAAACCAGAGGTTTTACAATATTATTTGGGATAGTAATATGAAGGCAGGGTGTGTTTTTGAAGCTTTATTGGTTGCTTAGCGGTTTTATTTGGGTATTACGTTCCCAACATGTCACTTAGTGGAACAGTTTTAATTTTGTTTAGTCTCCTATTACAAATTGTCCTTTTTGCGAGTTGTTTTGACCCAAAAATCCAGTTTTGATTTAACTTAACGAAAATCGAGTTGGTACGTAGCTTAACGTTTAAATATACATACATACCTGCTTGATGAAAAGCATTTGACAGCTGTCAAATAAATGAATCAATTTGACCACAACTCATTCGCTAGTTCAACTTAACGAATATACTGAGTTAGTATTTGTGCAAATCAAGGTTAAATTTATGTTCCCTGATGGTGCAATGACAAGATATAAGCGATTAATAAAATTCATGTGACAGCTGACACAAATTAATCAATTTGACAACTATTTATTCAATATATGTATGCCTTTAGTTGGTCCCAAATTTTGAGGAATTTTGAACAAACTAAAATACACCTTCTGTTGGTAGATTTAATCGACAGCTGTTTGTAGAACTTATTCAATTTTGTTCTAATGGAACATATCACCATTTAAATGTCAAATTCCATGTCACTCGAGTCTGACACTTTGGTTACAAATCATTTGACGGCTCTCAACCCAAATTGACAGCAGTTTGATCTTGTATTCTTCGATGATAAAATTTTTGGAAGAGTCGAATTCTGTTTTTTTTTTATAAATTATTTTATTTGAAGTTTGAAAAGTTAACTTGACAGGAATCAACAAAACTGTGTTTGAAAGAAAAGCTGTGATGTACTGATCTTTAATTAACTGACACTTATTAATTTTCTTAGACTGGATTAAACCAATTTGATGGTTGATTTTTTGCCAAACTGAGATGCTCTTAAATGTCAATTGGATAATCTTATATTAGTGTCAAATAATGTTAATCTGGTTTACATAGGTTAGGTTAGGTTGGAGTGGCTGTCTAGATGTCATTGACGCACGTAGACCTCAAGGGTTTATTGTGATACCACTAATGAGGTTAAACAAACCATTTTGTACTTTTAATAAAGTTAGATAGACGTTTTGTGTCAATCGTTGCCAGTTCACTGGTATTATCGAAGAAGGGATTACCGAGAAAGTTATTCCTTCTAATGGAGAGTGCTGGACATGTACATAGAAGGTGTTGGACTGTTTCCTCTTCCTCCTCGTCATCGTCTGCTCAGAGATATCAAAGCATTTGACCGTTTAACGTCTATGCTTGGCCATATTTGCTTGGTTGCTAGGCAGATGGTACTCTGTGACCATCTAGTATTTGTTGATTCTAGAGCATACTGCTTGAGAAGATATTTGCATCTAGGAAGTGGTGTTCCTATGTTATGTTTTTGTCTAACGTTAGGCAGAAGTGTTCCGTTTTTGGCGAGCTCATCGGCTTTGCAATTTCCCGGATTGTCTCTGTGGCCCGCCACCCAAATGAGGTGAATGTTAAACTGTTCCGTCATCTCATTCAGAGATGATCGACAATCGTGGACTGTTTGAGAGTTTGTGGAGACAGACGCGAGAGATTTAAGAGCGGCTTGGCAGTCTGAGAAGATTCGTATATCCTTACAAGATATAACATTTTCTTTGAGCCAGGATAGTGCTTCTTTAATCACCATTACTTCGGCCTGGAATACACTACATTGATTGGGAAGTCTATATGATAGACTGAGATTCAGTTGTTCCGAGTAGATACCACTTCCAACTCCGTGATCGGTCTTTGAACTTCTGTTAAGAAGTGTACGGCATCGTCTTCCAGGGGTCTCTCTACTTTCCAGAAGGATCTTGAAGGGATGGACACATGGAAGCTTTTACCGAATACCATTTTTGGGGTGGTATAGTCTAAGCGTTTTGGGACAGATCTGAAACTGTCTAGAATAGTAGTATGGCCAGTATTGTTACTGGCCCATTGAGAGGTGGCTCTAAGCCTCACACATAAGTTGCCTGCCACCATTTTGGAGAAGATGTCAAGAGGTGTTAGGTTAAAAAGCACTTCCAGTGCTGCGGTTGGTGTTGACCGAAGTGCTCCTGTATACCTGTTGACCGCTGGACTTTGATGAGCTTATTTAGATTAACCATCTTGTCCAGTGCGGTCCACCATACGACAGCTCCATAAATGAGTATCGGTCTGATTACCAAAGTGTATAGCCAGTGGGTTATTTTTGGGGAGAAGCCCCATTTTGATCTTATGGCCTTTTTACAAGTAAAAAGCGCTACAGTAGCCTTTTTTACTCTTTCATCAATATTTCCCTTCCAATTTAGTTTTTTGTCTAAAATGAGGCCTAAATACTTAGCTTGGTCAGAATAGCTTAATAGTATTCCTCTTATCTTGGGTAGGCTAATCTGAGGAATTTTATATCTTCTCGAAAAGAGTATTAATTCTGTTTTATGTGGATTGACGTCCAAGCCACATTGCTTAGCCCATTTTGTTAGCCTATTTAAGGCTTTTTGTAGTAGTTCCGAGAGAACTTGGGGGTGCTTCCCAGGTACAGATATTGCATTGTCGTCAGCATAGGCAATCACCCTGAAACCCTCTGCTTCCAATGATATGAGTAGGTCGTTTACTACCATGTTCCATAAAAGAGGCGAAAGGACACCACCTTGGGGGTGCCTCGATTCACCGATCTGGTGGTAGTAAAACTTCTCATGCTAGAAGTTATTGTCCTGCTTTTGAGCATGAGACTTATAAGATCTATGAGTGATTTGCATACAAAACATTAATTCACTGACAGATATGTCAAATTTACTGTCACTAGAACTAATCAGCCCTATCATGAATTCCATCGTAATCGGACATTTTTACGAATCCCGAAAAACTGTATTATGAAATCCGTTCGTAATACAAAATTGTATAAGAATTTCCACTACGAACGGATTTCATGATACAGTTTTTCGGGATTCGTAAAAATTTCCGATTACGATGAAATTCATGATAGGGCTGAATATATTTGACTTATGCCGAATTTGACACTTCAGAATTGGCCAACCTTTAAGAGATATACAAATGCAATCATTGTCGATGCTAAGTTCTTTTGACATTATGTCAAAATGTTTTGATTTACACTAACTGTCAAATTTTAATAGGTGTAATCTACTTCGGATCATTTTCCTTGTCATTTGACATTAAAATAATATATAAAATAATTAATGTTACAAAATTTTATAGTAATTTTAGTTTAAATTGTTATTGAAGACTTTTTTTAAATTAACTCCTATTTTTCTTTCTCTTTCAGGTAAGCACTATTCGAAGGCAAAAAATTACACCAAACATCATGAAAATCCATTTAAGTGTAGAGTAAGTTAAAATTTACAATTTAACACCTTCAACACCCTTATGACAGACACTAAGTAGTACAAACACTGTCACTCCCCCAAAGTTTCAAAAATTCTAATATTTAAGTACAAGGTAAAACACAACCCTATTTCAACACACAAAATTTGTTCTCTACACTACACACACTAATGTCATCAAAATCAAACATTAAATTACGCACGCAAGGCAAATGTAATCAACTGGACTTAGACGTAACGTATACGTTGGTATACATTTCCCAGTCTTAAGCTGTCTCTGTCATATGACATGCCACAGCGAGGCATTCAACCCCTTGGTTGTTTGCAAAGCAAAATTAAGCACTAACCCAACTCTTCCTCAGTTCCTCACACACCAAATCCGATGACGACAAAAACGGAAGAAAAGCAGAAAGTTTTTCTCATTTAACTGTATAATCGCATTAGTGCAGACCATAAACTGTCAAATCATACCCTCCTTGATTACATTCATTTTATCGAGTTTCATGCAACTAACGGTACTTTCTAGATAACTCTCTCTAGACGTATATATGTGTATGTGTATAGCTGTACTTATAGCTCTGTGCATGATGTCTAAGTTTGATTGTTATCATGTTGGTGGGTGGAAAACGTCGACGACCAACGACGACTACGATAGATGACGATGACGTTTGTTAGCCCCTTGATCAGCTGTTCACAATCCAACCCCTAACTGTTGTGCACAGACATTTTAATCAAATGTCATTGTGAACCGTTATCGATGGACTTCAGACTTCACCCCTTTTGTCTCACCGCCTGTGCTGGGAAATGGTTCCGTCGTCTTCCCTGTCATACATCGTTATTTTATGCGCTGAATGGAATTTTTGTCAATGAAAATGCCTTTAAAGAAAAATAAGGCACTTTCATGTGTCATCGTATAGTGTCAGCGACTTTCATTACAAAATTGCTATTTTTATTTTACTCCACAGCAATAGAATATACAATTATAAGTGCAGGGAGCAGACATTGCAGAGGGTTGTTATTGTTGGGTGGTTGCACTAAAATTGTAACCTTAGGGTGTGTTTTTGACGTTATGGGACTGTACTTTTTCATGGATTTCTAAAAAAAAATAGAATGAAATATCATCACAACGAACTTACGATGTAGGTAAAAATATATATAGTGTACGTAGAAACGTTACTTCTAAAGCGCAACTAAAATGATTTCATTTAAATCGAGTTTGACTCTGGGTAGATTCCGAGGAAAACATTCTGACATACAAAACTCTATTTTGTTAGCAACGGTGGCATTGGCGGGCGGTGGCGGTGACGGTGGCCCTCCTGCTGAGGATTGTGGTGTTGTGTTGTGTTTTGTGGCATGGTGTCGTGTGACGTGGCAGCATGGCAGGAGTTATGGCATAAAGTTAGTCAAGTCAGTGCGGTTATATAAAATTTCGAACTGGGGAATATGAAAAATACAAACTGAATTCCGCATCCAACATGTGACCCATCATGTTGGAAGATGTAAATTAGATTAAAGCGCCATTTTGTGTTTTATATGTATGTAGTCTTTTACACGCGATGATGGAATGGCAGTAGATTTTTATTTTATTGATTTTTTGTTTATTTTTTATGACAAAACAAGCAGTGGAAAAATGTCAAGATTGAGTTGATGTTATACGTTTTAGTGGTTGAAAAAGGTTTTGCTTGGTGGTAACTTTTGTTTGTTTTGACTTTTAATGGAACTGTCAAAAGTTAAACTTATTTTTTTTTTGATAATTTGATGAAAGAAAGTTCATATATTTTTATTGAGGGGACTAAACATGAATAGATAAATAATTTTAGTGACAGGTTGATGAACACATAAGTTTTGTAGAAAATATTTTGACAAGTCATCACAGTACATATGTGCAAATTAAATACAGTTGGGCGCCATTTTCTTAGAATTTAACAGTGGAAATATATTAATTCTGTAAGCTCTGCGATTTTTAGAGACTTTCCATAGAAAATGTGTTGCTATTTTTTGTTTGTTGTCCCAGAAAAATGTGTTGCTAATTTTTGTTTGTTGTCCCAGAAAAATGCAATGTAGTGACAGCTTTAAAATTGGAGAGTGTTATCGAGCGCTAGTTGATATCGCCACGACGACGAGAAATTACGCGGCCAGGAAATGTCTCTTGCAATAAAGCCATATTCGCTCGAATTGTGTGGCATGTGGCACCGTCTTTTTGGAACCACATATTCTCCAAGTCGTATTTTTTAATACTTACTAACTTAAGGTGGCTCTACAGTCCGGGCGGACCTGGGCGTCAATAAGCATTCGCCTACAGCCAGTTTGGTCCCTAGCTAGCTGTCTCCAGTTTCGCACCCCAAGTTGGTTGAGGTCTTCAGCCATCTAAATGCGTCGCGGTCTTCCTCTACTGCGCCGTCCGTCGGGATGGGATTCGAAGACCTTCCGGGCTGGAACGTTGATGTCCATTCGCTCTACATGACCCAGCCATCTAAGCCGTTGAACTTTAATTCTGCTAACTAGGTCAATGTCGCTGTACAGCCCGTACAGTTCGTCGTTATATCTTCTCCTCCATTTTCCATCTATGCATACGGGACCAAAAATCAGCCGGAAAATTTTTCTCTCGGAGCATCCTAAGACTTTCTCATCCTTCTTTAACAGGGTCAAGGCCTCAGCGAAATAAATGAGAACCGGGATGATGAGTGTCTTATAGATGGTGATTTTAGATGCTCGAGAGAGGACTTTACTTTTCAATTGCCTTTTAAGTCCACAGAACCAGCGATTCGCAAGAGTTATTATTCGTTTGATTTCAGCACTGCTGTCGTTGTCTTTGTAAATAGCGGTACCTAGGTACCACAAAGTCCTTAACTACCTCGAAGCTATAGCTGTCCATGGTGACGTTTTGTCCAAGACGTCGTTGTTCAATGCATTTTTTTGAAGACAGCACATACTTGGTCTTGCCCTCATTAACCACTTAACCCATCTTCTTCGCTTCCGTCGCAATGCTCAAAAACGCTCCACTGACATCACGCTTTGATCTTCCAATTATGTCAATATCATCTGCGCATCCGAGTAGTTGGATGGACCTTTGGAAGATTGTGCCTCTATACGGTTGAGTTTTGCTCGATTCTTTCCAGAACGATGTTGAAGAAGTCGGTTGACAGTGCATCGCCTTGTCTTAAACCTTTTTTGACATCAAATGCATGGGTAAGATCTTTTCCGACCTTGATAGAGCAGCGTGCATTCTCCATCGTCATTCTGCCCAAACGGATAAGTTTGACAGAGATGCCGAAACTAGACATTGCTCTGTAGATGCTGTCATACGCTGCTTTTAAATCGATAAAAAGATGGTGGGTATCGATTTGAAGCTCCTGGGTTTCTTCCAAGATCTGCCGTATAGTGAATATTTGGTCGATAGTGGACTTACCTGGTCTGAAGCCACATTGATAAGGACCAATCAGGTTGGTGATGAACGGCTTCAGACGTTCTTTTTTCCCATTTAAGAAGCGGTGTTCCTTTCTCGTGTAGTACCCGTGGTATGATGGTTAGTGCGTTGGACTGTCATGCAAGGGGCTTGGGTTCAATCCCTGCCTGTGCCACCTTAATTTAAAAAATTAATTTTCGCGGGTACTGCCTCTTGCGAGGAATTGACAATTTCTTCAAGAGTAATTCTTGTCATGAAAAAGTGCTTTCTCAAATTAGCCGTTCGGATTCGGCCTTAAATTGTAGGTCCCTTCCATTCCTGACAACAGTACTCGCACACAGGAATGGTTGAGAGTTGTAAGTCACTAGGCCCTGGTTCACAACGGACTGTTGCGCCACCCCATTTGATTTGATTTGATTTTTTGTTCCTTTCTCGTCTTCTACTCGTAGAGCTCGCGAGCTGCTCTATTCCTTCTGAGAAGGGCCGTTTTGTGTCAAACCATGGGTTTCGCTGTTGTGACCGTGTGAAACCAAGCACAGAGGCGGCATCTCTGTTGGCTGCAAGGCAATGTTGCCACTAGTTTTCAATGCTTAATGCAGGCAGCAGATCACTCCTTAGGAGGTTACTAGAGACTCGATCGGAAAAAGACATGGCAATCTCTTGCGATTGCAGCCTAACGTCGAAACTTCTCACAGTACTTAATTGTTTTGGCTTGGGCCAGGATATCCGTAGCCGTACCTTGGCTACAACGAGGTAGTGGTCCGAGTCAATGTTGGGCCCTCGGAAAGTTCGGATATCCTGTATACTGGAGAAGTGTCGTGCGTCGATCACAATAAGGTCACTCTGGTATTGACCAGATTAAGTATTTTTTGACAGTCGCGCCATCGTCGTTTTCGAAGGAGTAGCTTAAAGTATATTGTTGGGCGCCACTTTTGGTAAGCAATAACTGAATAGTCGATTTTGTTTAAATTGATTGGCACACAAATATTCAAGAAGAAGAACACAAATATCAAGTTTTCACATGAAAACTATGAAATGCATAACCTTTCACAAAATTACATCCTAAATTACTATCAAATACATCAAACATCTTACTCTAAATAACACAGATTATATCTTAGAATAAACAAGTTTTATGAAAAGTAGATTAATCTCAATCTAGAATCACCTCTGTTCCTACTCTTTAGCAATTAGTTTATTGTGACAGCTTATATTGGGCGCCATTTTATGTTTTAATATCCTACTACTATGCAATAAAAATAACTTAAATGTCAGAAGTGACACGTTGAATAAGAACAACAGGGTAAGAAAAATGTAAATTTTAGACCTTTTTAGTAAATACCTAATGAAATAAGCTGAGTTTTTTTTAATATCGAAACATAACTTTCCCTTTTTCCTCATTAAAAGCAAAACTCCAAGTATTTAATTATTCGAAAAACGTGCCATCAGGTGCTGTGTATATCCATCTTAAACCATACTTTGCCTTCAAAACAATCTATCACTTAAATGCTTGGTTTCGTTCCCTCCAGCTCTCGGCATAACTCACTAACTTTTTTTTCAATCCAATTTGTTGCAAAATTTAAATTATATTCACACACAACTTTCTTAAGCATTTTATCTAACAAATGGCATGTTTGTCTGAGATGTTCCTGCATCCTCGACTCCGTTATATTCCGTAGCTATAAAATTTTCCTAATTCTGACTTATAAAACTCCAAGCACGTTTCACCTACTAATAACACAAATAAGGGTGGACAGAGGGCATAAGATAACGCAGAAGGCATGAGGCAGACGGTAGAGCAGAAGAAGCAAGGATCAACAACAACAAAAAAGGGATTTCATATATATTCACATCGAAAACTGCTGTCAGTTATTTTGTTCTTCATATTTCCTCTTCAAATACCGTCATTTCCCGTTCGATATAGAAAAATAATCCTTCTCCATTTTCCTCCGCATAGCGTTTTCCATCATAAAGATATTGTCTCTCCCTTTTATACCGTTACACATCAGAGTGAGTTTTAAGAGCGGTACTGATGCTTGGATGCTGGGTGCTGCAACCAGGGATGAGAATGCTAAGCAAGAAAAGTGAAACATTTTGCCCAAAAAAACGAAGTAGATTTGTAAAATATGTAGCAGATAATGAAAAAAACACAAAATACACCACCTAGTCTTACTTAGACGTAAAATTGTATGTATTTGAAGGTTAAATGCTTCTTGAAATTCACAAAATTCAGTTTGTCGTTTAGAGCTGTGAGCAAAATAAAAATAAACATCTTGTAAGTATGTCTCAATTTGAAGTTCAATTTTCTTTATTGCCGCTGATGCACATAAATGCAGCGAATGACAGGAACAATGAATCAATTCAACACATCTTAAATGAAATTTTGTGCGTTAGACAAAATTTTAAAACGAAGCAGAAATAAGTTGCTACGTAGCAGATACATACAAATAAATTAATGAAGTAGATCTGCTACATATGAAGTAAATACTCATCTCTGGCTGCAACGTGCCTAGAGAACGGCATCACAAAAAAACACAAACTCCCCTCGTTGATTTTCCTCAGAACAGAGTTCCACTTAACGTCTCGTTCGTTCGTCCATCGCCTATATATTTTACCACTGTTCCATTTTAATGGTTTTCAATTTCAAACATAAACAAAAATGATAAAAGTCCTTCCGTGAAGTGGAACAACTTGACCCAGTTTCCTTGCGTTTATTCGTTTCGTTTCGTTTTTGTTTTGTTGTTTTTGCTTCCTATGCCTTTTTGCAATATGCAAGCTGCTTCATCAGCTCCCCTTTTTTTCCTGCTGACTTTTTGTTACTGTTGTTGAGGAAAATAAATAAAAAAAAACCGTTATAATCCTTTTGCCCCTTTTTTCTCGGACCCTTATCACTTTACGTTCTTCATAAGATTTTATTTTTATATCTTTTTAATAGAAAAGCAAAATATTTGCCCTGCTTTGGCATAAAGAAGATGTATTCTGGTTAGGAGTTGGATATTTTTTTCGTGTAGTCCCGTTTTGTATAGAAACTTGTATAGGGAAGGACTAAAGAAAATGGTGTCCTTGCAAAACGCTTCAATGTTGAAGTAAAAGCAGCCGGACAAGATACGAACGAAAAAAAGGAAGATTTTATTTCATATTTTCATGTTTTACGTATCTTTTGGGAGTTGTTTTTCTTGTTGTTATTGTTGTTGTTGTCGGTGAAACTAACAAGGGACAAAACTATACATAAACTCTGCCTCTCTTTGCATAACATCAGAAACCCCTCTTTATCACGGCTCTATGATGCCTTAGGTGAAGCACAAATCAGTCCAAAAGGAAGGATATTTCCTTTCGTTTCCTTCGTCGTCGTAGCTCGCTACCAAACACCGCATCGCTTCCAGGGATATACTCCTCCTCGTTCACGTAGGGAGAAAGGTAAATTGATATTCCAATGTAGAATAAGCAAAAAAAAATAACGGTCGAACGAACGAAGAATGTAATAGAAGAACGAAATTTCTAAAGAAAAAAAAATGAAAACCCGTTGGGATGCGGCATAAGTTTGTGCTTCATATTTTCGCGTTCAATTTTTCTTCTCATTTCTTACCTTTGAGCATAGAATTCATACAAAAGTGATATAGCCAAAGGCAAAGTAGGGAACGTTCAGGGATGACAGGAGGGGAAATGGTTTCAAAAGAAAAAAGAAGTTGAAAGAAAACTTAAGGTAAGATAAACTTTTCTTTAGCTATGTGAACTTTTAAAAGATTTTAACTGAGATAAATCGTTTTAAGATGGACCTTCCTCGTGGTAAAAGTCCATCTATTTTGTTTGTCTACTCTCTCGGGATGAGATTCTCATTTTACATTGGTTTTTGTAGGAGGGTATTAGATAGGTAAATTTATAGATAAAATGGGCGGTAAAATTTAAATAGCTAATGAAAGGTTGAGAATTAGTGGTTAAATATGATATGTCTAAGGGAAGCATGCTAACCTATATTAAATTTAGAAGACAAACACAAAAGAAAAAAGATAAAGATTAAGTTAATTGTAAAAAGACATTGTTTATTAATTTTAATTTTGAATGGTGCGGTCATTAGGTTTGAAAAGTTTAAACCAACTTATCCTTCTTAAGTCTTTTCAAAAAAAGAACATTCTATTAACTTTGCTAACTTAAAATGTGATTTAACTGAAATTTTTTTTTGTTGGGCGCCACTTAAGGATAATTTTAAATTTGAAGTGCTAGGGCATAGTGGCAAGCAAAATTGTTTGATTTATATTTTGAATGCATCTACAGGCTTGGATTCTATGCATACAAATTATTTTATAAGTTTTTAATCCCTTTCTAGTGAAACAGAATTGATGTGTTTATTCAATGCAAAATGAACATTGAAACTTTAATTTATAAGTAAAAATTAATATTTTTTTCGTTTAAACTTGCCATTCCAGTCATACATATCAAAAAAAGCTTAAGTGGCGCCCAACACTTCAGTCTTGATTATTAGTTTTTTTAAACAATTTTAAATAAATTTAACTCTTAGCCGTCTTAAGCAGTTTTTCGACCAGTGGTAACTCCTGATTAAATCTTCTCCGCCAGATGTAACTTTACCTGTAAACACAAACCGGACCATAGATCTTCGCTGAGTTAAACCACCTAACTCAGCTGGTCAACGAGCCCACTCGAATATCGGACGTGGTAGGTCGAGCAGAAAACACTCTTGACTTGTTTCTTACCTCTGACCCTGGTAAATACACTATTAGTGTCCTATCTCCTCTAGGCACATCTGACCATTGTGTCATATCAGCAAATTTCTCGTGTAAAAACTCTCCAGTTAAAGAAAGAGCTCCTAAGAGAACCGTTTGGCAATACGAGAAAGCCAACTGGGACGGTCTCAATAATTACTTTAGGATCTTTAACTGGTCACTATGCTTCCTCGATAGTGACGTTGACGCCAGCGCTGATATGATCACAAGTTTGATTCTCCTAGGAATGAGAACTTTTATCCCGAATAGGGTTAAAAGCATCAGACCTAAGGAAAACGCATGGTTCGATGCGAGCTGTAAAGAGGTTATTAGGGTTAAGAAGGTAAGTTTCCGTTGTTTTAAAGCCAATCCAACTGAGGAAAACCGGAATAAGTTCAAACAAGCCAGGAAAGCCTGCAACGCCCATATTCGACGGACCAAATTTTTACATGACCAAAAATTACGGCAAAAAATACTGCAATGTCCCAAACTGCCTAGCAAATCTCTTTGCTAGGCAGTTCGCCGCCAATTCAACTCTGCCAGTGAGTGGTATGACTCCGCCTGTACTTGAGCGAGTTAATGATTCTATGGGGCAAATCTTTTTTCGCACTCGTACCGTAGCGAGGGTCCTAAAAGATCTTAACATACACAAATCTGCTGGTCCGGATGGTATCCCCGCTATTGTTCTGAAGAGGTGTTCTTCATCGCTGGCAAAACCACTGCGTAAGCTTTTTCATCTGTCCTACTCCTCAGGTCTCGTTCCGAGCGGATGGAAAACCGCATTTGTCCAGCCTATTCCTAAAAAAGGCGAATCTTCCTCACCGTCCAATTATCGACCGATTGCACTTACGTCCCTTCTTTCCAAGGTCATGGAAACGCTGATTAATTATCAGCTCAAGAAATATCTTGAAGAACGGAAGCTTCTTAATGACCGACAGTATGGCTTTCGTAGCAATAGGTCCACTGGTGATCTCATGGTTCATCTCACCGAACAGTGGAACAAATCTTTACATAGTTTTGGAGAAAGTAAGATTATTGCACTAGATATTTCAAAAGCGTTTGATAGGGTTTGGCATCACGCTCTCTTATCGAAAATGCGTGCTTTCGGTTTGCATGAATCCCTACTTCATTGGATTAGTAATTATCTTTCGAATCGTTCAATACAAGTTGTATTGGATGGATTCAAGTCTGAAAACCACAAAATAAATGCTGGTGTGCCCCAGGGCTCTGTTCTATCTCCAACACTCTTTCTCATTTTTATTAATGATCTCCTGTCTGCAACATCTAATCCAATACATTGTTTCGCTGACGATAGTACTCTTAGCTTTTCATATTCGTTTTCAGATTCACACCCCTCTTCTTCGGATGTGGAACTGCAACGACAAAATATGATAAGCTCATTAAATTCCGACCTAAACAGCATTGTACAATGGGGAATAAGAAACCGCGTGGAATTTAATGCTTCGAAAACGCAATGCTGTCTTGTATCGTTAAAGCGAAATATACCCCCGCTGCCATTATACATAAATGGCACTTGCATCGAGGAAACTGAACATCTGGATATTCTTGGTATGTGTATCACCAACCACCTTTTGTGGAACGATCACATACGCGATGTCGCCAAAAATGCCGCAAGATGTTTGGGTTTTCTAAAGCGATGCAAGAAGTTTTTCTCCCCCTCTGATCTGGCTGTTATTTACAAGTCTTATATACGTCCAAAGCTTGAGTATAACTCCCATATCTGGGCTGGTGCTCCTGCAACTTACTTAAGCCTCTTGGATAGTATTGAACGTAGAGCATTTAGATTGATTGGTGATATTACCATCATAACATCATTTACGTCACTTGAACATCGTCGAAATGTTTCTTGTCTCACCCTGTTTTACCGTTATTTTAATGGTTTATGCTCTAGAGAAATAGCCAGCTGCATTCCTCAACTTAAACAGTTCAATCGTAATACTCGCGCTTCTAGGAATGCTCATCAATATACCCTCGAGCCCATCTTCGGTCGTACTGTCAAGTATAGAGATTCGTTCTTTAGCCGTACTATGCGAATGTGGAATGCCTTACCACACTCTGTCTTTCCCAGCTATTGCAATATTCAGGAATTCAAAACCAATGTACACCGACATCTCCTTTCAACCCCTCTCTCCCTTTTCTAGTGCTCACACTGTGTCTACATAATAAGGGTAATATATCCCCTTGAGTGTGCGCTTATTATAAAAAAAAAAAAAAAAAAAAACTACATGACAGCGCATCGCCTTTTCGAAGTTCTCTGGTGGTTTCGAAGGTTTCGGTTTTGTTGATGGTAGATTTTCCAGGCCTGAGGCCACACTGGTAAGGGCCAATTAGTTCGTCGTAAGTGGCTTCAGGCGTTCACAGAATACGCTGGACAAGATCTTGTACGCGGTCACCTTTTTTATGGATCGGTAAGATGGTGCTTAAGTTCCTCTCTTCGGGCATGCTTTCTTCCGGTGGCTAGTGAATCTTGTTGTTTTATTTTTGACTCTTCTATAAAAGCTCCGCACCTGTTTCCTGTTAAAATATCCCTGAATCTCCTCGACTTCATGGGCATTTTAGTTTCTTCTGAGCAAGCGGTTCTCATCCCTTCTCTTGTTGACGTTCAGCTGGCGGGAAGATCGTGTCCTCCTTTGCTGCCACAATCTGTATGCCTCCAATTTGGCTTTGTTTGCCTGAGCAAATTCAGAGTCGAACCAGGGGTTCCTTGGTGGCGTCTGTGAGAAAGCTAGCACCTCTTTTGCAGCATTCCTGATTGATTGTTTGCAAAGCTGCCATTGAGTCTCTGGGCACATCTCGTCCGTTGAAGGGTTTCTCGCAAGCTCTAGGGATACTCGGTTGGCAAAGGCATTGGCGATATCCTCCTTCTGCAGTTTTCCATCGTTGAATCTTCTCCTCGAGGTTGTTGTTCGCCTAAGAGCTTCCATGGATATTCGTACGCGCAGTTTAGCATCAACAAGGTAGTGGTCGGAATCTATGTTGGCTGATACGTATAAACCAACGCCAAGTATGCTAGAGAAGTGTCTTCCGTCTTCTTATGTCGAGGGATGCGCGCTGATAAGGCTCAGGTAGTGGAATTTGGCAACGCGGATTGTCGTCACTTCGCCTTCAATGTTCCTACTGGCCCATTCCATCGCATCTCCTGGAGGGCTGTCACATCAGCTTTGATTTCGGCAAGGGCATCGTCAAGCTGCTCTGTTTTGCGTGGCCGGTTGAGTGTACGCACGTTCCATGTACATACACGTAAATCGTTGTCCGTTTTTCGTTTGGGGGGGGTTGTCAACATTATCAATCCGTTCATCCGAGGCTACTACTTGTGTTTTTATCATACTTTAAAATTTCCTTTCATGGACGCCTTGTGAGGCCTGCACATGACTGAGATCGTTAGAGCTGGTTCTTCAGAGCGATGTCTGGTATTTTGCTCCTACTTCCTCAGAAGGTAACTCAGGTAACACAGCTCTGGATCCGATGGATCCAACGTTTGTCGTTAGTTCACCTTTCGGCTATCCAGCGAGCACCACTAAGAGATGACGATACGATTTTGCACCACCATTTAACTTGCTGTTCCATTCTTTTTTTCAGAAATAAAAAAAGCTTAAATGGCGCCCAACGCTTGATTCTTAATTTCTTGTTTATTTTAATAAATATTCGATGGTTTTGTTACAACTGCCATCATCTTTAGCAATTTGAATGTAAAACGTTAAAAGTTAACATTCTGAAATATGCTTTGACGGTTTGAAACTTTAGTCGAATTAAGGCTGTCATTACTCTGAGCCTCCATCAAGACCGCAATCATCATAGAAATAATTATTTACCTCTCTCTCTTTTTATTAATTTTTAACAACAAAAACTACTTCATCGCCAGTCATTTTTCAAAGTTTAGTTGATTTCAAGTTATTGACACTTCAAAGACGTAAATTGCATCTTCCATCTAGAATTTTGTTTTTACTGTAGACAAAGCAAACTGATTGATGATGAGATGGCAGAAATGCCGTTTTAAGAGTTATTTAAAGAAAATAGAAAACAGGCGCCGCTGGGCTTCACCTACCATTATCGTCCTGTTTTTCAAAGGTTACTATCTGCCTTTGTAGCTTATACGTGCGATCGTACATCTGGCAATAAGCAGTCATTTAAAATGCTCTATCAGCATTTTTGTAGTTCCACAGTCTCCAGCCATTATTGTAGAAAAAAAACATATCTACGTAACGTAGCTCGGTAGGATAACAAGACAACATAATAATAATCCATTAAGTTTTATCATCATTTAAAATGTAATCATGCGTCTGGCTATTTCTACCTTTACCAACCTTTTGCTTCAACCCATTAACGCGCAGCTGTCATTTGGAAGTTTCACTTGGGTTCATGGGTCTTGTCGTCCCATTCGTCGTCGTCATTCAACTTTTATTAATACGTTTTTATTACAGTTTATCGAACGAAACAGATCAAATTCGAATTATTAACATCATCATTCAGGAGATTTTTACTTATGATAATCTAGGCATTCTTGTACAAAATCCATCGTGTAGACAAAAATGTCGAGACGCATACTCATAAGAAGGTGCCGACTACACTGGATGTTGATTATCATCAATTCCAATGACTCAAATCCATTACAGCAAATGCAAGCAAATGGATGGAATGCAATCAAAACAAAAATGCACTTGAAAACGAAATCAACAGACGAAAAACTAAAAACGAGATAAATAAAGAACTTAATAGTGTAGTGGAGACAGTGATGGAGGAAGAAAGGAGAAACGGTAAAGATGAAGAAAACAAAACGTTTCCATAACCGATATGTTCTCCTCATCTCACCATCATCGCCGCTGCCTCTGTTCCGTTCTGTTCGTATACGTTCTTCACTTTAATGCCATCCTGTCAGACGACCACAGAAAATTTCAAATTGAATCGTGCGTCAGATAAAAGAAAACCACTTAACCAAAGAGCATCCTTACGTCTAACCAAACCATCATCAGAACCACATCGATGAGAGTGAGTGTGAGAGATAGAGAGCGACTAAAAGAGAGAAAGAGGTACCTACCAAACCAACCACAAATGCTGCCATTACAATCATTACGTTTGGGTCATATTCCTTTTCTTCCGTGCTACCTCACCCATGACTGCAAAGTAGGTTCCCCACACAGTTAAGTCGTCGAACAAGACTTTGAAATTAGGTACATCATCGTTTCCTATGATTTTCTTTCAAAATGTTCCTCCTAACGAACGCCGCGCCACCACCACCGCCGCCGACGAGCTGAACCACCTAAACTACTTACATGCCATATCCCATCTAGACAGACAGATAGAATGAAAATTGTTGATGCAGCAGTCGCCTGTCTGTCTTAGCAATTTCATTTTGTCTCTATCTTGTGTCTTGCATCTCTCTCTATCATCTCTAGCATTGTGCTTTTTTGTTTTCTGCTTTTTTAAGCATAGGAAGATTTCATAAAAAAGAATTTGCCGTTTTATTAGACGTTTTTGGGTCTGTTCACATATTCAAACTATCTTCCACTACTTTTTGTCTATTGTTCCGTCTTTTATTTCTTTTTGTTTTTTAGTTGAAGAAGTTATGTTATAAGGCCGACCATTTTTCATTTATACGAGAAGAGCATCGTGTATGGCTAAGTTTTTATACAAAAGTCGCCGACATTCGCCTCACCATTCCATCTTCCGATTCCTGTATTTCGTCCCATCCTTATAGTCGTAGTAGTCGGCGGGCGTCGACAATGTCTTTGGTTTTTGCCGCTCCCGTGCCGCGGCCAATTTCATATAAGAATGATTCTCTTTTGATGAAGTTCAATGTGCTGAAGATGCTCCTTTTCAAGTCTTTTCTGAATCATTTTTGTGTTCTGTTTTTTTTTTTCACGTTCGTGTGCTTGTTTGAATACAATGAACCTATTTTGAAAGGAGGAAGTTTGCCCTTTATTTGAGTTGTATAGGACTTCATATATATTCGTGTTATGTGGAAGTGGATCTTTTTTGACAAATGAAATAAATCAACAGTTGCAAAAATAAAAAAAAAAATGGAAAACAAGAAGTAAGTTTTTTGTTTTTTAATAAGTTATTTGATAAAGTTAAGAGATTGTAGATTCACATTCAATAAAAATTTATAAGAGATTTTTTATTCCATAAATAGGTAGGTTGATAGAAGGAAAAAATGTATGACAGCTGACAGTAAGTTGGGAAAGTGTCAGAATAAGATGACAGATAAAAAGAGGTGGTTTATTTAAGATTATAATGGAAATGGCAGACATTTCGGATAAGAATGATATTATTTATTATGTTTTTTTCTTATCGTGTTTTGACACAGGAATATTTAAGGATTCAGAATAACATTTAGTTTTGTCAACGTAAAAGTTAAAAGTGCCGATAAGATTGTAAACCTACAGAGAGCCACGGGGCTTAGAAAACTTTCTGCTTAAACATTAAATACAATTTAAATTAAATGGCGCCCAACACTTATCTTCATTAAAAAAAATCAGCTTTGTGTTTGAATATTTAGACTCTCAATTTGCTTTCAACAAGCAACTCTATTTTAAATTCATATTTAAATACATGTTTTTTCGAGCTATTAAAGTTAATTGGCGCCCAACGTCATCTAGAACGAAAAAGCTACAAAGCAATGTTGAGCTGATTTAATTTTAAAAGGTGTATCCTAGTTATGAACTTCATAAATCCTGTGTGCAGTTCTTGATTTTATAGAAATATTTTTAAAAATCATAACAATAAACTGACTAATTTACAACTGAAATGGAACCTAACGTTTTATTTAAATGATTTATTCTATTAAACCACACCTTTTATACAGGGTTATATAGAGCCATATTCGCTCGAGTTGTGTGGCATTTGGCACCGTCTTGTTAAAACCACATATTCTCGAAGTCATATTCTTCAAGAGCAGGAAGAAAAAAGTTGGTTATTATTTGACCATCAGGTTCCGAATTAACGGTGACAGTCGTTCCATTGTCGTTTTCGAAGGAGTAAGGTTCAATCACACCTCCTGGCCAAAGAGCGCTCCGAATTGACGGTGACAGTCGTTCCATCGTCGTTTTCGAAGGAGTAATGTTCAACCACACGTCCGGACCAAAGAGCGCACCAAACAGTGACATTTTGTGGATATAATGGCTTCACTTCAATTACTTGTGAATTCTCAGAGTTCGAAATACGACGATTTTGTTTACTAACATAGCCACCTTGTGAAAATGTGCTTCATAGCTGTAAAAAAATGTGTTCGAAAAATAGCGGTCCGCCTCCTGTTGTTCAAGCACCCATTCAACGTATTTACGACGTTTTGAATGGTTTTGAATGGTTATTAAAAATCATTTGGTGTACTTCTTTTATCACGTGATCAGTAACATAGAAAAATGGAGTATCTTGAGTGGCGCCCAACGTTGGCATTCATTTTATATTATATGTCTTAATAGACATCTTAAAAGAGTTATACGTGAAAGGTTTTCTTCTACTGAACATTTATTTCAGGTCTGAAGCATTTTCTTCTAGGCTGTGAAGATTTTCAAAAGATTTCTCATAAATGGCGCCCAACGTTTTATTAAATATTTTACTTTTTGTATTTCTTTTTAAATTATGGATATTCTCAGCCTTATGTTGTCTATTTATATTTTCTTTTCTGTATCCAAGAGTATGGAAGTATATTTGTGTCTTTAAAAATGGCGCCCAACGTTGGATTAAACTATCAATTAATATTGTTATGCCTGAATTAAGGAGTTCAACATGAAAGTCGTCCTATCCTTATTAGTAACATTTGTTAAACACCTTCCATATTTTTGTTTTGAATGAAGAAGGTTATTTAAGATTTTAACTTAAATGGCGCCCAACGCTTTGTATTCCATACAATATGACCAGAACTTTAAAACGTTTTTCTTACTTAAAATACGAATTTTCTTTGGTTTTATTTTGTCTTTTTTGTTCTCCATTTACGTCCAGATCCACGTGACGTGCTTCTGATGTAAATGAAATAGAACAAGTAGTAACTCAAGCAAAGAACATTAATACAAAAGTGTTACTATGACGATACTTAAAAAAATGAAGTAAACTAAAAATCGATGTTATGATAAAAGCTTTGTTCAGTCTTAAGTTTTCTTTTTTTTCTAGTTTTTTTTTTTTTTCAACTCATCCATTCAGCAGTGTTCCAGAGTAGATTTTCTCTTGAAGTCATTTTTTCATCAATGTCATCATCACGTTGTGGCCGGAAAAATGTTCTTTAAATCCTGTGAATGCTTTCAGTGCAGTACTTAATTCTGCTTTTAAAAGTTTAAATGAAAATTTGAAACGAAATAAAACAAAAAATAAAAAAACTAGAAGATACAAAAAAATTGCAACAAATGAAAATCTCGTGCTCGGCGAAAGACTATACCTTGCAACGTAATTTTTTTTTTACAACTTTGTAGTTGTTTGTTTCGTTTTTTTTTTTTGTTTTTTCCCTTGTTTTGTGTTGACTGAGAGAGTTTTTTTATTTTTTTTTAAACACGCTACTGTTTTGTGGTTCGAAAACTCGGTCCTGGCTTTGTTGGTATGTCCGTCAGCGCGCATAGAGAGTATATCTTTGTGTGTGCATCCTCGACAACAACGACAATAATCGTGCACAATCTCTGAAAAAGTATTAAAGCCAAAAGGAGTGGAAATAAGGCAGCAAACATTCAAAAAGGAGCAGCATCAGCATGAGCAGCCATAGCAGTAGCAAAAGCCGTATCTGGGGAATACGAGTATAAGGCGGACAAATAAAATGCTCAACGAGAGGAATAAGTGGAATATATACTTTTGTATCTACATACATTCATAAAAAAGATACAAATATGCTTTTTTTTAATGTTGTTGTTGTTATTTTGCTTTGTTTTGTTTTACGAAGCAAAAATACTACCAACCAGCCAAAAGTTTATGGCTACCGTTTTGCTGTTGCAAGTTATTTTATTCTTTTGAAAGCGGCTTTCTTTGTGTCATCGTTTGTTACTGGACGACGTATACCGTGCCATTCCTGCTGTTATTATACCATCGAAGTGCCGATGCCGATGCTCCTGCTGCTGCTGCCTATTTCTTGTACAGCGTATAGATGTTGCATGTAGCATTCAGTGTTGTTGTTGTTTTATTTTCGTTTCTGTTATTATTGTTGAATGGTGGACCATTGGAGGAATGACAGTCAATGTAGTGGGCTGTCTTTACGACCTGAAAATCAGCAAATGGTTTTACAACCAAAAGACGACAACACAACCCAAGAAGAAGCCGCAAAAGAAGACAATTGTTAAAAGCGGCTAGCGCGAATGGTCTGACGGACCACGACGACGGCTGGCCGGCTGGCTTAAAGCGATGGACGGTACGAATGCGATTCAAAGCCAAATTGCAGAGGGAAAAAATATTTGAAAATGCACTCAAGCGATTGCGATGAGAATTTGAAATTGATGGAGGCTGTCCAACGAAATAGAAAAGGGTGTATTTTGATTATCTGACAGATTGTTAGGCATCTAATTGGTATAGAAGAGTGGACGATGATGGTGTGTTTTTTTTTGTTACAGGCTCTCGGTATTTTTTATTTTTGTGTCAGTGAAAATGCAATGAAAGAAAATTTTACTACATTGTCATTTGCACTAACAAGCGCTATTGTTCGCTATTAAAAAATATTTTAAAGAGTGTGCTAAATAAGCAAAATGTTAAAAAAAATAAGATACATTTTTCGAAAAAACCTTAAATGGCGCCCAACGCTTTCACAACTTATTTTTATTTAAATATAATGACAGCAGACTAAGCTCTCTTTTAATTTGCACTTAAAAGAGCATTTATAGTGTTTGAGAGACAGAACGCTGATAAAACTAGCAAAAATATTATAATAACACTTAAATGGCGCCCAACGCTTTAACAACTTGTTTATATTAATTATAAAGAAGTTAGATATTTTCCTGTTTTGTCATTTGCACTTACAAGCACAATTGTTCGATATTAAGGAAAATTTGCAAGTGTGTGCCAAATAAGCAAATTCTTAAGAAATCTAAAATATTCAAACAAAACCTTAAATGACGTCTAATGCTCTAACAACTTATTTTTATTTAAATACAAAGAAGGCACACTAAACTCTCTTTCCATTTATACTAACAAGATCATTTATTTGTTACTAAAGTATTAAGGAGAGTGTTTTTACTAAAAATAAATCTGATAAACTAGCAAAAATATTATAATAACTCTTAATTGGCGCCCAACGCTTTAACTACTGTTCTCTGTTTTGTCATTTGTCATTACTAGAGCGTTTGTTTATTAATAAACAATCAAAGAGTGTGTGCTTATTAAACATAAAGCCCATAAATCTAGCGACAAAATTAGAATAGCGCTTAACTGGCGCCCAACGCTTTAACAACTTCGTTTTATTTAAATACAAAGAAGGCATACTAAGCTCTCTTTTTATTTGTACCAACAAGATATCTAAAAGAGTATGTACTTAATAAACAGAAAACTGATAAATCTAGTTAAAATATTATAATAACTTTTAAATGGCGCCCAACGCTTACACAACTTCTTTATATCAATTATAAAGAAGGAAGTTTTCTTTTTCTGTTTTTTCGTTTGCACTAACAAAAGCTTTTGTTCGATACTAAAAAAATATTTTAAAGTGTGTGCTAAATAAACAAAATGTTAAAAAAGCTAAAATATGCAAACAAAACATTAAATGGCGCCCAACGCTTAAACAACTTCTTTTTATTTAAATACAAGAAGACAAAGGGAGCTTCTCTTTCCATTTGTACTAACAATAGCATTTAAGTATTGTGTTCTAAACTTACAGAAAACTGATAAAACTAGCAAAAATATAATAATAACTCTCAAACGGCGCCCAACGCTTTAACAACTTTTTTAAATCAATTATAAAGAATTAAGATTTTTTTTCTGTTTTGTCATTTGCACTTGCAAGTACAATTGTTCGATATTAAAAAATATGATAAAGTGTCTTCTAGATAAGCAAAATGTTAAAAAAGCTAAAATATGCAAACAAAACCTTAAATGGCACCCAACGCTTTAACAACTTCTTTTTATTAAAATACAAAAAAGGCAGACTAAGCTTTCTTTTAATTTGCACTAAAAAGAGCATTTATAGAGTGTGCGAGAGACAGAACTCTGATGAAACTAGCAATAATATTACAATAACTCTTAAATGGCGCCCAACGCTTTAACAATTTCTTTATATCAATTATACAAAAGCAAGAATTTGCTCTGTTTTGTCATTTGCAATAACAAGCGTTATTGTTCGATATTAAAAAATATGATAAAGTGTCTTCTAGATAAGCAAAATGTTAAAAAAGCTAAAATATGCAAACAAAACCTTAAATGGCACCCAACGCTTTAACAACTTCTTTTTATTAAAATACAAAAAAGGCAGACTAAGCTTTCTTTTAATTTGAACTAAAAAGAGCATTTATAGAGTGTGCGAGAGACAGAACTCTGATGAAACTAGCAATAATATTACAATAACTCTTAAATGGCGCCCAACGCTTTAACAATTTCTTTATATCAATTATACAAAAGCAAGAATTTGCTCTGTTTTGTCATTTGCAATAACAAGCGTTATTGTTCGATATTAAAAAATGTGTTAAAGTTTGTTCTAAATAAACAAAATGTTAAAAAAGCTAAAATATACAAACAAAATCTTAAATGGCGCCCAACTCTTTAACAACTTCTTCTTTTCAATTTTAAAGAAGGACAACTGTTCTCTGTTTTTTCATTTGCCATTACTAGAGCATTTGTTTTGTTATTTAACAATCAAAGAGTGTGTGCTTATTAAACATAAAGCCGATTAATCTAGCGACAATATTAAAATAGCTCTTAACTGGTGCCCAACACTTTAACAACATCTTTTTATCTAAATACAAAGAAAGCATACTAAGGTCTCTTTTCATTTGTACCAACAAGATCACTTATAGAGTGTGTACTTAATAAATAGAAAACTTATAAATCTAGTTAAAATATTATAATAACTTTTAAATGGCGCCTAACGATTAAACAACTTCTTTTTATTTAAATACAAGAATGCAAAGAGAGCTTCTATTTCCATTTGCAGTAACAGGAGCGTTCAAACAGTGTATTTTAAACTAACAGAAAACTGATTAAACTAGCAAAAATATTATAATAACTCTCAAAGGGCGCCCAACACTTTAACAACTTCTTTATACAAATAATAAAGAAGGATGATTTTTTTCTGTTTTGTCATTTGCCCTAACAAGCGCTGTTGTTTGATATTAAAAAATATGTTAAAGTGTGTTCAAAAAAGCTAAGATATGCAAGTAAAACATTAAATGGCGCCCAACACTTTAACAACTTCTTTATATCAATTTTTAAGAAGGAAGATTTTACACTGTTTTGCATTTGCATTAAAAAGAGCATATGTTTGTTATTAAAAAATTATAAATAGTTTGCTTAATAAGTAAAAAAGCTAATAAAACTAGCAAT